>NC_080689.1:57211958-57461958 GCF_030445035.2 Dasypus novemcinctus | reverse complement strand
CCTTAGACTATCCTAGGAATATAATATCTTAATCCTAAGAAAATGATGGTTTTAAACCCTTGGTCTCCCTATTTTTTTCAAATTCAAAAAGTAAAATAACACAAAAGGCAGCTCAACAAGTTATAGAAGCATTACTCTGAACAAATTCTGTCCAGGTACTTTAATCTCATCTAATTCCAAAAACAAACAGTTCCTCCAATGTTCAGAAAGATACACAAATTAACAGAACAGTTAAGTGACATAATAAAGATTTCTTTGTTTAATGAAGAGAAAAAAAAAACTTATTCATCTCACAAAACAAAACCCCAATATTCTTTTTTAAACCTTTTAGCATTAATACAGTACCTTCTCTTCTTGCTACAAAAATACAATATTAACTATAAGTTACATTAGTTAAGTTTTCCCCTATATGTCTCCCCTTATTTTCTATTCTAATGACTTTAGAGTATACAAGTTGGTAGAAAAAGAATCTTTCTGGATAGCTTAGAAGACTTGCCCACAAAGAAATGGTATTCAACTTATATGTCTTGAATACAATTCTTAGTCTTCAAAAACGCCCACATGCTCAAGTCTGTGGTTGTGTTAACAATTAAGCTAAAGTCCACTGCCACTTCAACTTTTACCGTTAACTACCCTTGCCACATGAAGTAGCTAATCATTTCAAATTAGTGAACCCTGGCTCTCAAATCTGATGACTTGTTATTTGCACAGTACAAGCAGTTTGCAAGATGTGGGATGGCTGTGAACATTGCCGGTATTGACTTTCAGTAATCTAACATTAAACATGCTGTCTCCATCTTAATCTGACTCTGGGTTCAGGAAAATAAGGTCTCCTTCCCAAATACTAAATGAATAAAAACATTACCCCCTTAGTTAAGAGAGTAGGTTGCATGGGAGTTAAAACCAAATCTTATGAAATAGGAGGAAACCCCAAGGTCTCCCTTATCAGCCACTGAATATCTAATTTTAGTATCAATACACAAATGAACTAATATATCTACTTTTATTAGATACTGAATATCCAAAGATCATAAGAGACTGAAGGGTTGACAGGCAGACAAAAGTAATTACAATATAGAATGGCATATGCCATTGAAACATGGATAAGCACGGCAAGGTGTGAGGTAATAGATTTAATGTCTAAGCATGGGAAGGCTTTAAAAAGTGATTTGATTAAAATTGTTTTCGTGTGAGCGAGCAGATTTATTACCCCTAATCCTTCTCCACTTGGCCTCTTCAAAAACTTGGATGAGTTCCCGCTAACATTTTGACTCCCTTTCAAAGCCCCCCAAGGGAGAAGAGATAAATGGGCCCAGAACTCATCCTAAAATAAAGTTCGGCACCCCAAATTTTAGCAGCTGCCATGGAAACTTTTCTTGCTTTCTTGTGATAGTTCCAACTACATTAAAACTTCAAAATGGAAGTTAATACCTAAAACATTTAACTACCACAGAGAACCTGTTTTTCCAGTCAAAATTAGGCCCTTGACATTCTACTTTAAATTCCTTAAAAATCAGCCCAAAACACTTTATTCCCTGACAATAGTTTATTTCAACCCTGAGGGATTTGAAAACCTGATCAGAGCAGTGGACTCATTGCCCAGAAAAGAACACAAGTGCCACAATTTTTTAACATAAGTTTTGGGGTAAAGAGACCTTGGGTTGGTGTATAGGGAAAATGTGGGGGAAGACATCCTGAAACCTGTACAGAGGCTCCAGAATAAGAAAGGCTCTAATTATTCCTCCCTCTTTCAAAAAGATAGGAGTAAACGGGTTTGATAATATATATGTACTCTCCCTATGCTTCAGCCCACTGTATTGCCAAAGGATAAAAAATAATTTTATGGCTCCTGGTGCTGCTTGTGTGCTGGTACGGTGTGGACCTGGTACCTCTTTTGTGAAGCAGCAGTTGAGGACACTCTGGCTCTCGCCATGGCTGATGAAAAACATAAGGAAGGAGTCAAGACTGAGAATGATCATATTATTTGAAGGTTGCGAGGCAGGATGGTTGTGTGGTGCAGTTTAATATTAAGAGGCATATACCACTTAGTAAACTAAAGCCTATTGTGAACGACAGGTGAGGAACTGATATGTACACTTCCACTGAATAAAACTATTAGAAACCAAAAAAAAATTTTTTTATGTGGGAACATCAACAATTTTCAAACTGGATTCCCACCATGGTATGAATACCATGCAGTGTACAGATTACTTTGGGACAGTGGCACAACTGATACAAACAAAAGCTTAGCAAGACTTTCTTTTAGTTCTTACATGAACTTTGTAATAGTCCCATCATTAAAGTTAGAAAGTTTTGGACAAGCGTTTTAGAAATGTGCAACAGAATGTGGTATCATGTTTAATGATGTGTTCCATCCATGCTAGATATGAAATGATCAATATTTAAAGTATGTAGGCACAAAGAGTCTACTGCACATGCACATTTCTTAGGGGGAAAACCATATCTCACCTTTATTTAGAAGAAATGTACCTGACATTGGTACAGTTCATTAAATACTTATTTGAAAAATAACTTGTCCCTCACATCAACCTTGTGGTACAGGCTTTTATTTTTAATTTTAAAAACTGCAAAACAGGTACAAAAATTAGCCTGTCTTGGTTCACACCGTATATATAGCCAAAACTATTGCTAACGACCTAATTCTAACATACTCACATACTACTCCCAATATTAAGGATCATGCTTCATAGAGAGGTTTTCTGAGATAACTTTTAATTACAATCCATAGAGAAGAAACACAAATTTATAAAAAGTTATAAATTTATAAATTAAACTAACTTTATACTGATTTAACCAAGAAGTTTCCCTGCAAATGAGAATTATTAATGTAAAATCTGCAAATATGATTTAAAATAAAAATATAAATTATACTCAATGTCTAAGTAATGCATTAAATTTTGATATGTAAATTCACTAAAAGCGGTTAAGTGTGAATATGGTCAAACTTTTCCTTTGTGTCCATGCTTCTGAGAATGGAAGAAAGGACTGAGGCTTAAAAGTGACTGAAAAATCCTTCCCTTAGTTTCTTGTGGACTCTTGTAGAATGTAAGGTCTTTCTCACTAGAGTCCAAAGTCAAGATAGAGAGTCTCTGATTTAACGTCAGAATCGGTCTGCTGCTCTGCTGGCCACAGCTCGAATATTGCCATAAACCTTTGATGGAGGATTTCCTGCAGAGAGAAGAAAAAACTCATCTATATATACAAACATATTCACATATATAGAAGCGACAGGGAAATTAATCTATAATCCTAAACAGAAAAGGAACATTTTTCCTGTAGGTCTATCTTAAATTGCCAAAAGAAGCTTACTCATACTCAAATATTCTCAAAAAAAAAAAAAAAGAAAAAAAAACCCCAACATTTTAAACCCCTAAGGAAAAATATAAAATAAAAAAAACAAAAAAACCCTAAGAGCAAAAGGCACTGAGGTATCAAAATATTTCAAAAAAGAAACTTGTCAGATGTGGGCACTAAAGGAGAATCTCAGATGTTTCTGAGCAAGCTGCTGAGTTTGTTTAACTCTCACTAGAAGGTACTGACTTTGCTGCATGATGGTAAAAATAAACAGGGATAAGTGTGTGAGCCAACTGAAGTTGTACAGCAGCAGCACTTTTTGTTAAACCTAAAACATGATATCCTGTGCTATTCTAGAATGACTTTTCTGTGTGCTCCACCAGGGGACAGCACTACAAATTTAAGCAATATTACCCAGTAAACCCCTTCTCTTCTCCAGGAGACAAAAAGACAGAATGTAAGCAAAAGTATTCCCACTTTTTTTTCTCTAGGACCACTTTTTCCAACCCTCAAGTTTTCTACTTGCTATCTTTAAAATGATGATTAGGCTAACTGATTTGTGCTTGGATTTGAGTTCCTGAATTCCCTATTCTTTTCTTCCCAGAGAAAACAGCAAATAAATAAACTGGTATTACCCAGGATAAGGTTGCAAATGGCAGTTCTTGCCATCTTGATGTTTTGGAAGGAGCCAAGGATGTGAACTTTTCTGAAAGAGACAAGGAGACAAGTTAGTAATAAAAAGTATTTCCTTAGCCTGTAGTCCAAAATCTCTTGATAGACATAGATTCCTGAATGAAGGAATTTAGGAATGAAGGAATTCCTAAATAGGGAATGCCCAATAAATACTGGCTGGCTCAGCTTAAGAGATCTTTATATGATGAGGGCCGTGGCAGCACGGCACAATTCCTTTTCCTCTGAGTTGCTTAGAAGCTGTGATTGTCACCAGGGCCGTGGTTTCTGAGAACCACAGCCTCCACAGAAATGTTCTGCCTTTTTTTTTTTTAAAAGCCAACAACAACTTCCCAAAATAAAACGTTGAGATGCTTCCTGAAACATCAGAAAGAAAGAAAAAATCCTAGAAATGGATTTATATAAAAATTAATAGGGGTTACCCTTTGGGTAGTGGGGTTATATTTTTCTCTTTATGATTATCTACATTTTACAATTTTTGACAGTAACGTGTTTCTTCCATATTAAATGGAACCCTCATTCATTGTGGGTGGAATTGTAAAATGGTGCTGCTTCCTTGGAAAAAGTCTGATGGTTCCTTAAGTCATTAAATTTGATGACTGGCTTTTCAAATTCTGCCAAGAAGTTTGAATTTTGACTGGGAATGCACTGAATCTGTAAGTCACTTTGGGCAGAAGTGACATCTTAACAATATTTAGTTTTTCAACCCATGAAAAAGAATGTCCTTTCATTTATTAAGGTCTTTTTTGATTTTTTATTCAGGTCTTTTTTTTATTTCTTTCAGCAGTGCAGTTTTCCACATATAAATCCTTTACATCCTAGGTTAAATTTACTCTAGTAAATTTATTTATTTATATTTTATGCTTTTTGTTGTAATGATCACTGAAATTTTTTATTCTTCATATTCAGACTGTTCATTACCAGTGTAAGAAACACTACTTAATTTTTGCATGTTGATTTTGTATTCCACCACTCTTTTCAATTCCTTTATTAGTTTAAGTAGCTTTGTTATGGCTTTTTAAGGATTTTCTATATATAGGATCATGTCTACAAATAGGGAAGGTTTTATGTCTTCTTTTCCAATATGGATGCCTTTTATTTCTATTTATTACTCTGGTTAAAACTTCAGTGCAATGATGAGTTTAACAGTGGTCACAGTGGGCATCCTTATCTTGATCCTGATCTTGGAAGGAAAGCCTTTAGTCTTTCACCATTGAGTATGAGGTCAGCTGTGAGTTTTTCAAATATGCACTTAGTCATGTTAAAGACGTTTTCTTCTATTCCTAGTTGTGTGTTTTTATCAAGAAAGGGAGCTGGATTTTGTCACATCCCTTTTCTACATCACTTAAGATAATCATGTGGTTTTTGTCCTGCGGTGGTATATTATATTCATTGATTTTCTTATGCTGAATCACCCTTCTATACCTAGAAAAAATAACACTTGATCATGGCATTGGATTATTTAAATGTACCATTGGATTCAGTTTACTAGTATTTGGTGATGATTTTTGCATCTATATTCATGAGGGATATTGATCTGTAATTTTCTTATGGCATCTTTATCTGGCATTGGTATTAGGGTGGTGTTGACCTTCTGGAATGAGTTAGGAAATGTTCCCCCCTCTTCAATTTTTTGGAAGAGTTTGAGCAGGATTGCTGTTCTTGGAATGTTTGGTAAAATTCACTGGTGAAGGTATCTGGTCTTGGGATGTTTTGATATCTGGTTCAGTCTCTTTATCTGCCACTGGTCTGTTGAGATGTTCTATTTCTTCTTGAATCAGTGTTAGAAATTTGTGTATTTCTAGGAATTTTGTCTATATCATCTAGGCTATCTGTATTTTTGGTGTACAGTCATTCATAGTAGCCTCTATAATCTTTTCTATAGGGTCGGGAGTAATGGCCCCCTTTCATTTCTGATTTTAGATACTTGTATCCTTTCTTTGTCAGTCTCGCCAAAGGTTCGCTTCATTCATTGTTCTTTTCAAAGAACTATTTTTTGGTTTTATTGATTATCGTTTTTTATTCTCTATTTCATTGGTCTCTGCTCTAATCCGTTATTTCCTTCCTTTTGTCACTTTGAGTTTATTTTGCTTGTTTTTCTAGATCTTCCAGTTGCAAAGATACGCTCTGATTTTGATCTCTTTCATCTTTTTTAATGTAAACATTTAGACCTATAAACTTCCCTCTTGGCATTGCCTTTGGTGCATCCCTTAAGTTCTGGTATGTTGTGTTTTCATTTTCATTTGCCTCAGATGTTTCCTTAATCTCTCGTTATTTCTTCTTTGACACATTGGTTATTTAATAGTGTGTTGCTTAATTTCCACGTATTTGTGAATTTTCCAGTTCTTCATTAATGATTTCTTGGAAAAGATACATTGTATGACTTCAGTATTTTTAAATTTATTGAGACTTGGCTTTTTGTCACATATGGTCTATCCTGGAGAATGACCCGTGTGCATTAAAGAAGAATGTGTATTCTGCTGCTGTTGGGTGTCGTGTTCTGTATGTGTGTTAGGTCTAGTTTTATAACAAAATTTCCTTTCATAGTGACTTTAATCACTTCCCTCATTGCTGAGGAAAAACACTATAAATTCCGAAATTTTCTCAGCTAACTAAATCTGCTTTCAAAGCAGGTGACTATCTATTCATCTAGAACGATAAACTGGCAAAGATTTAGCAATGACATTATGCATAAAATACAATCTGAATGACTTTTTAGAAAAACCAGCAGAAAGTCAAATATAAATTATGACAATTTTCTCAAAACTAGATACTTACAAATCAGCCAAAACTATTCGCGTCCTGGTCACATTCTCTATGGTGAACTTGGTTTTTCCTCCTTTGCCAGCAATTCTTCCTATTGCCCTTGAGAGGTGGTCTCCCTTTAAAGGCTTAACTAAACAAGAAAATTAATACCTCAAAGGGTATTCATTCCAGCGCACCATTCACTTCCACAGAACACGCTTAATCATTAACTAAATTTTTGTACCGAATGCTGATATTTACACTTTTTAAAGTTGCTAATAATAATACAGTTCATTTGATGTTATTAAAAAATCAAAAGTCACAATTCAATAACACAAAAAGATATGTTTCCCAGGAAAAGACCACCAAATACTCACCATCTGTAATTTCAAAAGACTCTAGGAAAAGGTCATCCAACCTGATGAGGGCAAGTGCATCCTATAATATAAAAAGTAAATACTGTGAGCCACCCCCCCTCCCCATTTAGATACCTGAGAATGAGTGAAGCAGAAAGCATTTGTTAAACTAAAATTTGCAAATTATAAGGTTAGAAAACTTCATTTTAAAAAAATGTCCAAATTCACTAAACCAGTCACATTGAATATTTTTCAAGTCTCCATTTTAGATGTTTTGAAATCACTCACCTCCACCTGAAATCCAAGAATAAAAGCTTTCACAAAATCAGCTGCTTTTGTCAGAGCACTAACATCCTTGGTTTCTTTACAAGTCTGTTTAAAAAAAAAAAAAAGACACAAACTACAACTGGGGATGAAATAAAGATAACATTCTAGCAAAAACACCAAGAATGAACTTTCCCATTACTATCACTTCCTTCAGCACCACCCCTCCCCAATATATTCACCATGACTCAAGTTTTTGGAGGGACAAGCAACATCTTTAGTTTGCAAAACAAACCTCCCCAGTGCCGGAAGATTGTCAAAGGACTTCACCATGTGACTGATCTAACTCGGATTCCCTGGCACAACCAGATCGTTCACATTCTGAAGCACCGTCCTCCTCTGCCCTCCCTTCAATGCCCAAGCTGGTCCTCTTCCTTCTCTTGCACTTCTCTTGGAGCACTATTCTAGCTTCATGACTTCAACGACCATTTGTATGATGATGTTCCTCAAAGCAATAACTCCATTCCTAACTACTTGTATGCTGGGTACAGAAGGGGAAACCAAGAATGGTTTAAGCCAGGATCCTGCTCTCAAGTGTTTGCTTATTCAATAAAAAGGGTAGTAGCCATCATTCATAAAATGCTTACCATTGTAAATGATGTGAACTGCACAAGGTGCTTGACACACCTTTGCTCTAATGTTCAGGACAACCCTGCATTGTTAAGTGCTAAAACCCCATTTTATATTTGAGGAAACTAATGTACTGGAAGTAAAGTTAAGATTCAAACACAAGTCTGATTCCTTAATTTTTTTTTTTAAGGAGGTACTGGGGATTGAACCCAGGATCCTACATGGGAAGCAGGTGCTCAACCACTGAGCTACATCTGTTTCCCAACAAGAGCTGTTTTTTTCATTTATTTGTTTTTAAGAGGTACCAGGAATCAAACCCAGGACCTCGAATATGGGAAGCAGGCACTCAACCACTTAACCTATACCCACTCCCCCCAAATCTGCTTCTAAAACAGTAATTTCCATTCTTCCACATAGTCTCACAATATAGTCAAGGAGATCATATACTAGACAAATTAAAAACCACAAAGCATTGTGTACAAGCAAAGTACCTTGGACTTTCACATTTAAAACTAGACCCTAGTTCCAATTCTATATCTGGCCTTGGGCAAGTCCCATAGATACTCTAGGTTTAAGTTTTCTCATCTGTAAAATAAGGACAACCCTGAGGAGTCCATAACAGCATCAAGATTCACTCATTAGCTTGAAGACTCTGGGCAAAATACTCAACGCCTTTGATATTTAGTTTCCTTGTATCTCCGAGATGGGAATATACACCCTCCTTTATCAGGCTGTCCTAAAGACCAAATGCAATACATGTCCAAGTACCACTACAGGTATACGGCAGACAAATGTTTGTGGAATTCCAATTGATGATGCTAGAATACATAAGACAATTAAGCAAAAAAGGTTAGGCAGTTGTTAGAGTTTCCCCCTAACAAGGTTTGCAATGAGTAACAAGTCGTAAGGCTGTGACTCTATTCCAATCGATTAAGCAGGATGCCTACCTGCGGAGGACAGTGTATTTCCCCCCAAGAATGAACCGTATCAAGTGGGAATGGAGCAGAAAGGACCCTCATCTCTTCCAGACTTCCGCATTCCAAGACCCATCCCTTCCAGACCACCAGACCCCTGCATTCCAAGAATGCCCTACCTCCTAGGCTACTACCCCCAAGCCATGCATGAGAAGATTTCACTTTTACAACCCCTAATTAACCACAGGCTAGCCTCTGACTCTAACCCCCTCCCTAAGGACTAACGTTTCCCCACCCACTGAGTACTGTATGATGTCATATCTACTACCTTCCACGAGCGGGCTGAAGTCTAATCTTCAGACCCCCTCCTTTGGGAGCACTTCCCCAAAAACTCCTGCCTGCCTGTAATTCTCAGTCTCTGTGTCCCAGTGAGCACTGTTTTTCTCTAGCATTTGGTGCTGAAACTGGGGTCTGGGACTACGTTGAGACTGATTGACTGGTGCGGAGTTTCCGCCCTGCTGCTGCCGAGAAAGCCCATCCAACACCAGACACTGAATCATAGCTGGGCGAGTTAAGGATTTCTCCACTGGAGGATCCTGCTGTCTCTTTCTCTCTCTCTCTTCCGTTGTCCAGGACAACCCGCTGGGAAAAAACCTAGATCTAGGTCAGGATCCTCACTGTCCCTGAGGGCCACAGCAGGTGGGAGGCCTGCATCCCTTTGGCTCCAGAGATGTCCAGTCCCAAGTGCGATCTCCTGGTTCTTTGGGTGCTTTCTAACTGATTCGGGGATGCCTGTCTCACTCAGAATCTCCCCTATCCTAGAGATCCTTAGTCTCACCCAGGACACCTAAAATGTGGAATCCAATTTTGGTTGCCCCAAAACCACACTTCCGGGTTGTCTCCTTCACAACCTTAAAACGCTGTACCAGAAAGGTGACATCAGACCCAAAAAACTCATTTTCTATTCAACCTCTATGCAGGTGCAATAATAACTGGACAATGAAAGTCAATGGCCAGAAAATGTACTTAAAAAAAAAAAAATTTTATTTCCCTCTCTTACCCTCCTCCCACCCTGCTGTTTTTTTGCTGTCTGTCTTGTCTTCTCTTCTCATTTTCTCTCTTCTAGGACTCACCAGGATTCAATCCTGGAGATCTCTGATGGGGAGAGGGTCCCTGTCAGCTGTGCCACCTCAGTTCCTGGTTTCTGCTGTGCTTCACCTTGACTCTCCCCTGGTCTCTCTTTTGATGTGTCATCATCTTGCTGCGTGATTCACTTACACGGGGCACTGGCTTACCATGTGGGCACTGGTGCAGGCACTGGCTCACCGCACAGGCATGCTTTCTCTTCTTATTTTACACCAGGAGGCCCCAGGGATTGAACCCAGGTCCTCCCATATGGTAGACAGAAGCTCTATCACTGGAGCCACATCCGCTTCCCCAGAAAACACATTTTCAATTCTCAAGTTCTCTGAAACTTAAAGAACTTTATCCAGTGCAGCGGTGAGCATCGAAATTCCTTACGCTCAGGCCTGCTCTCGTCTTTGTAACTGCCCCTCCCTCTCAATCCTGTACTTCTTTTACAACAAAAAACCCCCTCAAAAGCTTTCTTCTTCCTTCTTTCTGCCCCCCCAAGTTCCCTGAAAACCTTGACTTTGGATCCAGCTGATCAGGCTCCCTGTGCACTTCCTCCATATATATCTTGGACATCTATCTCCACCCCCACCCTCCTTGTCTCTGACTCCCCTTCCTCCCACTCTGGTCCTCACTGCCTTCCGCCCTAACTTTCTCTCCTCCTCATCCAGTTGCCTCCCCTCCCTGCCACTCCTTGCCTTCCATACACAGAAAACCCTACTTCCAACTCAGATCTCTGATCACGTCCCTCCTCCACTGCCATGTGCTCATCAGCACCCCCTGACTTACTTCATCCTCCTCCTCTTCTCCCACATCTACCCCTGAACCGGCTCCCTTCTCCCCGCCCACCACCCACTCTTGAGCCCAACTCCCCACTCTCCAGCCTCCTTCTCCATTTCCTGTATTCCCTCTCCTGAAAGTGGCCCAGGCAGAAAGCATTATGTGTGTGTTCATGTCCCCTTCTCAATCTCTGATCTCTCCCAAATCAAACACCATCTCAGATCCTATTCCTCTGATCCCTCTCAACCCAGCTGTCCCTAATTACTTAACCTACAACTGCTTGCCTTTTATACGTAAGCTTTTAGCTGACCCTAAGTCTAACGGCATTCCTAAAAAGCAATAATCCAAAATGTGTTAAATACCTGTTTATCCAAACAGCTAAATTAAAGCTTAACTGCATTTATAGTGTTCATATATTCCCAAGTGTTGATTACTAGTGTTTTCAAAAACAAGGCTGCATATTACAAACAACACTGATTCCAGAAAAAAAATCTTAAAGGCAGTAAAAATAGCCATAACAAAGGAGAATGATGAGTCAAATTCATGAACTTTCTGTTTCTGTCACTGCATAACTCTTTTGAGTTTGTTTGTTCAGTGCCAGTGTATGGTAATATAAATTGATAAATGGTAATGTAAATTAATAAATGAAAATTCCTAAAAGAGCTCTGTTCAAATGGCCGAAAGTTAAATAAGCACTTATATTAATAAATATGAATGCTAATAAGATCTTTAAAGTGATGAAAATTATAAGTCTTGACTAATAAAATTACTACACATCTCATCATAGAAGGTAATTTTTACCTGAATTGAAATGATAGTTTATTTTTCTTCACAGAATGAAATGAAGGATGTGAAACTTAAATGGATTTGAAAGAAATAAAAAGTTTGTAGGAATACTGACTGAAATTTGACAAGTTTGTTCAAGGAAGTATGTTTTGTCCTAGGATGGGATGGCTAGTTTTCATAAAACCAGAATCGAAGTATGCAGGACAAAACTTGAGTGCACATGGCAAGTTGTAGAAGGTATTGTGGTAACATTAAGTAAGGGAATATGTTCTGTGAAGGCGGAATTTGTCTTGAAATGAAGTAATGATACTCTATGTTGTTATGAATAGTTATAAGAAGTTTGTAGGTGCTTTGATTAAACTGAAATATTCAAATGGCTAATTACAGGAAGTTATTATTAAACAGAAACTGACCTGATGATTAACTCCACAACAAGAAAACCTGTCAGAAGCCACCTCCATCTGCATTTAAAATGGTAATAGGGAAAAGATAATTTTGATTCCATTGGGAATCTTAAGTTTTCATAAAATAATGGGGAAAGTAGTTTTTCCTGCACTGATTAATGTAATCATGGTAACTGTATATTGTAAGAAATCTGCTTTGAGACAGTTCCCAAAAACATTTTAATAACATATATATAGGGTATACATGTTTTTATTATTAAGGAAAGTACAGTAATTTCATTCTAAAATAAGACAACTGGTTATTTTTTTTTTAAAGATTTATTTATTTATTTATTTCTCTCCCCTCCCCCCCACCCTGGTTGTCAGTTCTCTGTGTCTATTTGCTGCATCTTGTTTCTTTGTCCGCTTCTGTTGTCAGCGGCACGGGGATCTGTGTTTCTTTTCATTGAGTCATCTTGTTGTGTCAGCTCTCTCCGTGGGCAGCGCCATTCCTGGGCAGGCTGCACTTTCTTTTGCGCTTGGCGGCTCTCCTTATGCGGCACACTCCTTGAGCATGGGGCTCCCCTATGCGGGCATACCCCTGCATGGCAGGGCGCTCCTTGTGCGCATCAGCACTGCACGTGGGCCAGCTGCACACGGGTCAAGGAGGCCCGGGGTTTGAACCGTGACCTCCCATGTGGTAGACGGACGCCCTAACCACTGGGCTAAGTCCGCTGCCACAATTGGTTATTAAGAAAAGTTAAAATAGGAGGTGGATGTGGCTCAACTGAGAGAATATTTGCCTACCATATAGGAGGTCCAGGGTTCAAACCCAGGGCCTCCTGGCCTATGTGGTGAGCTGGCCCACGAGCAGTGCTGCCACATGCAAGGAATGCTGTGCCACGCAGGGGTGTCCCCCGTGTAGGGGAGCCCCACACGTAAGGAGTGCGCCCTGCAAGGAGAGTCGTCCCATGCGAAAAGTGCAGCCTGCCCAGGAGTGGCGCCAAACACATGGAGAGCTCATGCGAACAAAAAGAGACACAGATTTCTGGTGCAGCTGAGAATGCAGGTGGACAGAGAAGAACATACAGCAGACAAGGTAGAGGGGAGAAATAAATAAAAAAATAAATCTTAAAAAAAGAAAGTTACAATGTAAAACAAAACCTGAATGAATAACAAGAGTACAAAAGGTTCATGAATAGAGAAATGTTTGTAGTTAAAAGTTGAATAGAAGTTATTGTCTATTTATAAAGTTTTAGAAGCTGAAATATCAAGTAGTATACTGATGCAAAGTAAAAATTTTGTTCTTTCTCTGTTAAAATAACAAAATTCAACAAATCAGTGCTCTGTTTTAGCAAAAGTCTGCAAAAAGTTTTTCTCCTGACTCATCAGTATACAAAAGAAAAATCTCCTTTCATTAAAATAGCTTCTCATACTTTAACCCTATCATTTCCTTGGCTGTTAAAAAAATAAATCTTATCACTTTTCAGAGAACATAATGTTCAAACCTGTCTTCTCAGAGTCAAGTCCTGAAAAATATCTTTCACCTTGGGAAAAAGTGAAATAACAGAATTGAGTTCATTTGATATAAGTTGAGTGGAAAGTGCTTGAAAAGTGTTATGAAATTAAAAAAGATTCTTTAATCCTTTGTTAATCAAAGTAGTATCAGTAAAATGTTCATATAAATACTTAAAAGAGTGCATAAAATTCCTAAAAATCTAAAAAATGTTTCAGCATAATATTAAAGTATCATGTTGTTAATCATGGCTTTGTTTTTAAAATGGTATGTGTCACAGAAACAACCTCTCTGCCTAGAATCAAGAGACAAATGCTTTAGCTTGTGTTCATCTCATTCGCCCACCTCCACCGAAGCATCAGCTCTATGGCTGCAGAAAAAGAGTGACCACTGAGGCCTGCCAGGGTTAGTGCAAACAGCAGATAATCATGAATTAAAGTAATACCACTGCTACCTGCAGCAGTCCTAAATATTCAAGTGTGTTACAAAATTAATATCTAGTATGTCACCATCACTTTGTTTTAAAACTTGTTAAGATTTCCTTTAGTATCTCCTTAGGCGAGTCAAGCCAGCCTGCATTCGCCTTCAGGTGGGAAGGCCAAGGGTGGATTCTGCAGGGCTTCCTCAAGGCTGTGTGCACAGCCCAACCATCTGACCCGTCTCCTGGCATAAATTCTGGCTGTGTGAAAAAAAGCCTGTGGCTGTAACCCTATTGATGATATTATGTTAACCAGTAATCCTTTCTTTTTTGGAATTAAGGAAGCATCAGACAATGGTATCTTATCTTAAGAGCCTGAAAAAAGCAAACAATTAGGACAAGCTACAAAGTCCTAACTGTATATCAAATTCTTAAATGGTGTTTAGTTGAATAAAACAAAAACTGAACCCTCTGCTGTAACTGATAAAGTACAGTGTTTTCTCATATTAATAGAATTTATAATATTGTTGGGTTACTGAAAACCCTTTGTCCCTCATTTAGCTCAGATATTAAAACTATTATAGGGAAGTGGACTTGGCCCAATGGATAGGGCGTCCGTCTACCACATGGGAGGTCCGCGGTTCAAACCTCGGGCCTCCTTGACCCGTGTGGAGCTGGCCATGCGCAGTGCTGATGCGCGCAAGGAGTGTCCTGCCACACAGGGGTGTCCCCCGCGTAGGGAAGCCCCACATGCAAGGAGTGCGCCCTGTAAGGAGAGCCACCCAGCGGGAAGGAAAGTGGAGCCCACACAGGAGTGGCGCCACACATATGGAGAGCTGACAGAAGATGACGCAACAAAAAGAAACACAGATTCCCAGTGCTGCTGATAAGGACAGAGGCGGTCACAGAACAGCACACAACGAATGCACACAGAGAGCAGACAACTGGGGGGGGGGGACGGGGGGACGGGGAAAGGGAGAGAAATAAATATAAAAAAAAAATTAGAAGAAACTTAAAAACAAACACCATTATATGTGATAATCAGAAAAGGTTGTACATGGAAATGAGAAATGCCCCCAGCAGGCAACTTCTAAAACAGTAACACAGGCTCAAGCCTTAAAAGGGTTGGGTCTTCTACCCTGTAGATGTAGCCAGTACCAATATTGGCTTTGGGTGGGGTTTGTGGCAGAGGCAACATTTTAAACAAATACCCCTTGAGGTTTTTTTTTTTCTTCTTTATTTCTTTTAAATGTTACATCAAAAAAATATGAGGTCCCCATATACCCCCCACCCCACCCACTCCACCCCTCTCACATCAACAACCTCTTCCCTCATCATGGCACATCCACTGCACCTGGTGAATACATTCTGGAGAACTGCTGCAGCACATGGACAGTGGTCCACATTGTCGTCCACACTCTCCCCCAGTCCACCCAGTGGGTCATGGCAGGACAACACAACGTCCAGCATCCATCCCTGTAGCACCACCCAGGACAACTCCAAATCCTGAAAATGCCCCCACATCACATCTCTTCCTCCGTCTCCCTACCATCAGCAGCCACCGTGGTCCCCTCTCCACATCACTACTACAATTTCTTCCCTCACTAATCACAACAGTTTCCCAGCAGAACATGAGAAGTCCACTCTAATCCATATTGTGAGAAGAAGCCAAAGTATAAGACAGGAACAATAAACTGTTGTGGGCTGCCCTCTGTGAGGAAGAGAAATCTGTGGAAGAACAAATGGAATGCCTGCCAGCAATGACAGGTAACAGTCTATCATGTCCCTGCCTCCTCTTCTAACACCTCTCTTGGGACTGTTTAGGCAGATGCCCTTGCAAAGACCCAGAGCCATACACTGAGACCCAAAAAGCAGCAGAGTGGCTCCATGGAAAAAGCAAACATCATGAATACCAGACCTTGCAGTGCCTAGTCAAGCAGTTCCAACTGTTTGCACTCACCAGCAGCTCATGGACATCACCCATGAGTGTCCATCATGCTCACTCCCAATGACTACGACAATTACCTCACTGGATGAGACATACTGGCTGAGCACAGACTCCGTAGCATGATGGCAAATGGATTACATCCATCCCCTCCTAATCTCAGAAGGGGCAAGGTATACTTTCAGTCCTGCAGACACTGCAGTGCAACTCTTGTAACTGAATCCTTACAACAATGGACTAAATTTAGATTACAAATTAAAGTGCCAGCCACCCCAAGCCCAAAATGGGAAGTGATAATTTGTTGTTGCCTATGCTTCTAACTATACAAACTGGGAAAAATGAGGTCATTTTGATCACCATGCTGGTCTGTGCAGGTTGGGAATCTTAAATCCATGAAAAAACACTCAAAAACACTTATGAAACCAAAGTTAATAATCTAAAGTCTCCTATTCCTGCTAAAACTCTAAGTATGTAAGCCCACCAAACCATATAATTTCACTGTCAGCCATTAATGTTCAATGTTGAATGTATCTTATTATTCCTTCTCAGACTCCTGGAAGCAATAACCTCCCAGCCCACCCTAAATTTCATAGTTAATTCCTATCCACATTAATAACTCTCATTCTCCTCATATCAGCAGGTCCATACATCTTCTATGCAATAATTTAGTTTATCCAGATACCTGTTCTATATGTCACCCATGATCATGTTCATGATCTCCTGCTGTAAAAACACAGTGCCAGCCACCAAGCCAGAAGCTACAGTAACTTATTGCCGAAAGAGGAACAACAATTGAATCCCACAACACCTTCCCGCTCTCCCTCTCCACCCAACCATATCAAAAAACATTGGGAATGTTAGCCCCATTTAGTAAAACAATCCCCCATGACCCCAGTCAGTGCTGGCAGGTCACCCCTGCCCCCAGTAACAGATGACCCCAAACCCCCACCCCATCCCTAATCCAACAGGATGTACTAAGCACCTGTGCAATCATAAATGAAAACTGTTGTTTTATATTAACCAAACTGGGCAGATGGAAAAAAAAACCCTTAAAGTCTTGTATGAAAAACATAAAAATCATTCCTTTTACCCATTATAACACCATTACTGTAATATTGCTGCTTCTCCTTTTTGGTACTTGTCTCTTACAGCTTCTTGTCAGATTCATACGCCGAACCACACTTTCAACAACTCAGGAATATGTGAACGGCATCTTATTGCTACATGAACACCACCACCAACCTCTTCAGAACTGGAAATGAGAACCCACTGGACAGAGCGAAAGGGAACCCTTTGCTGTCCCGGTGACAGCAGGAAGTAGCCAGACTGAGTCGACATCCCGAATCCCCTCATCCTTCTCTTCTGACCAGTACTGCCATTACTTAGATCCTTCATCATATACATATAAAGAGTTAGGAGTGTTAAGAGTTTTCCCCCTTACAAGGTTTGCAATGATTAACAGGTCATAAGGGGAAGTGGACTTGGCCCAATGGATAGGGTGTCTGCCTACCACACGGGAGGTCCGCGGTTCAAACCCCAAGCCTCCCTGACCCATGTGGAGCTGGTCCATGCGCAGTGCTGATTGTGCACAAGGAGTGCCGTGCCATGCAGGGGTGTCCTCCACATAGGGCAGCCCCATGCATAAGGAATGTACCCTGTAAGGAGAGCCGCCCAGCGGGAAAGAAAGTGCGGCCTGCCCAGGAATGGCGCCGCACACATGGAGAACTGACACAACAAGATGACGTAACAAAAAGAAACACTGATTCCCGTGCCGCTGACAACAACGGAAGCAGACAAAAACAAGAACACGCAACAAATGGACACAGAGAGCAGACAACTGGGGGTGGGGGGAGAAATAAATAAAAAAACAAAAACAAAAACAAAACAGGTCATAAGGCTGTGACTCCATTCCGACTGATTAAGCAAAATGCCTACATGCAGAGGACAGTGTATTCCCCCCAAGAATGAGCCATATCACAGTGGGAATGGAGCAGATAAGGACCCTCATCCCTTCCAGACCCCTGCATTCCAAGACCCATCCCTTCCACACCCTGACATTCCAAGACCACCTTCCAGACCACCAGACCCCTTCATTCCAAGAATACCCCACGTCTGCCCACTACCCCAAAGCTATGCACGAGGAGAATTCACTTTTACAGCCCCTAATTAACCACAGACTATACTCTGATTCTAACCCCTTCCCACGGACTAACGTTTCCCTGCCTATTGATGTACTATATAAAGTCATATCCACCACCTTCCACAAGCAGGCTGAAGTGTAATCTTCAGACCCCCTCCACTGGGAGAGCTTCCCAATAAACCTCTGCCTGCCTGCAATCCTCAGTCTCCATGTCCCAGTGAGCACCATTCTTCTCTAACAGCACTGAAGAAATAATTGAAAAATGGTCTGATTTCAAAAGAGGAAGAACTTGAGCTTGTCCCTGAGGGATGACAGAAGCTGAAGTAGGAAGAAGGAAGTAGGGAGGAGAGAGCCTTCTTGAGAGGGCAAAGCTACCCAAAGTATGGGAACAGAAATGTTCAAAGATAATGTGACAACAACTTGGGACTAGTCTATGAATTTTAGGAAAGAGAGACTTAAATTGATAAAGCAAAGGAAATTTATATGGAAAAAAGAAGTCTTGGCACAATACCATAAAACCCTGAGTAGCAATGGGAACAAACTGATTCTACTGTCAAGTTTTATGGCATTTTAAACTTTACCAACTACTTAGAGTCCCTTTGCTTTGTTTCCTCATATTCTATCAACAGAGATGAGGCTGCACCAATCATAATGATTGCATAAGAATCCTCAAAAAAAGAAGATATAATTAATTTTGGTCATCAATTCTGATACCAAATTGGTTCCCAGATAAAAAGGCCCAAAGTCAATTAATTTAAAATGCCTAACTCTTGGACTGACACCATAGAGTGAATATTCATTTATCTTTATTCTGAAGAGAATATATATATTTTTCCAAGAGAAAAGCATTACTATATAAAGTGCCTGTATTGCTGTGACCAGACTCTAAATCAAGGGTTCTTGACAAGAGGGTCCATAAGCTTGAACTGAAAAATATCAACTTTTTATCTTTGTTTTCTCTGACCTCTAGCTGAAATCTAGCATTTCCTAGCATTTCCTTCACTTATGAATGTATGCAATAAATTATAGTACCATTTATTTCATTTCACATTAGTTGTTGCCTATCTCAATAAATCACTTGTGTTCACCCATACTTTAAAATTACAGTTGTTGTTAGACCTGACGCTAGTTGAATGTCCTAAAATATCTGGCACTACATTCTCAGAAGAGGTCTATGATTTTCACCTGACTGGTAAAGGAGTCCATGGAACAAAAAAGGTTAAGAACCCTTGCTCTAAACGATTGCTTATATCAATGTATACACAGTTTTGCTCAGGACAACCCCTTCCCTCAATCCTTTCTCAATTCAGCACAATTCAACATTATAAAATATACACACAGGCACTGTCACTATCTTGCTATGATCTCAGACCTAACTTAGGAATTCAATTAATAGTTGTGCTGAATGTAGACTGTGAAAGCATTTGAGAAGTTCAAATGCACTATGATACATTAGAAAACTGGAAGAAAACCACTTAACAAAATAAGTTACATTAAGAACCCCTGCTGTATGAGTAACCATAGTTTATTTGGAAATAAGTGACATTCTCCTTACCCTGATTTCTACATTCCTTGATTTCAAGTTAAAGCGTATCTGAAGTCCCAAATGTTCTACAACAGGAGTAAATATCTTCATCCAGTTTTCTTTTAACGGCGTATATCTGTTAGCCGGGACTGGAATTTTCCTGGTTTCTTCTTTACCACCCTACAATAAAAAAAACACACACACAACTCAGGACACGTCTGGAGAGGGCGAGTGTGGAGTTATAAAATGACAGGTGAGTCACAACCTTTTTAACTTAACGAGTTAAACTTCAGGGGTGTCATTTCTCTAGAAGGAGCTCTCACACCAGAAAAGCCACCTCAGCTTTAACATCACCCAGAGGCTACCGCCTTAACCGGCCCCTGGCTCCAGCCCCGCTCCAGTGCCACGGTCCCCGCTTCTACCATGAGCCCGTCCCCAGAGAGGGGAGGGAAGACGGGCCTCTTCGGGGGCCGGGCCTCCTCCGTGTCCATGCGGCTCGCGTCCCCGCCCTCTCCGGCCGCGGACAGCTGCTCAGCTTGCCGTTTCTTCGCCCGTCGGCCACCCTTGCGGGTGACCTGGGTAAAGCCATCCTCAGCCCCAGCGATCTGTGCCTCCATGTCAGCTTCCATCCCCAGGAATCTCCAGCCCAAGCAGGCTGTTCCGGCCGGAACACGTGCGCAGCTGCACCGCGCAGGCGTAGGTCGAAGGACCCAGCGATCGCCAACCAGTCCCCAGGGCTCCGCCCTCTTTCCTAAGGCGTCCCACGCAGGGGTCCTGCAGCAGGATTTTTTTTTTTTGCGGGCCTATCCTAAAATATGCCTAATTCTTATGACCTACACCTACTGCGCAACCCATAGCCAAAACCTCTATGGATATCTATCCTGTACATGTACGAAAAGCAGTGAGTAATGGCGGCAAAAAGTTTGTGCTATCGGTGAAGGGAAATTTTGTGTGATCTCAGTAGCGCATCTGGCATTCTATTAAGTAACTAAATTCAACTTTCTATGACGTCACAGGGAGAGGTACGGCAAGCGGGAGGAACAAACTGTCATTAATGTTTGGAGTCTGGTATCCAGGTTAGTGTTTTGTCACGGTCTGGGGCTGGCGGTTGCTGGAGGTGAAGTTTGCTAGGCCATGTCGGCTTTCGAGAAGCCTCAGATCATCGCCCATATCCAGAAGAGCCTCAACTACACGGTGTTTGACTGTAAGTGGGTGCCTTGCAGCGCCAAATTTGTGACCTTGGGCAACTTCCCACGGGGCACTGGCGTCATTCAGCTGTACGAGATTCAGCACGGAGACCTGAAGCTGCTTCGGGAGGTGGGTGCCGGGTCGAGACTGCCTAGTTCCAGGAGCTGGGTCTGCCCTTGGGGGGCGAGTGCCAGTCTTGGGGTCTGCATTCCTCTTTGCTTCCAGCCGTCGTCCAGCGTCCCTCAAAAGCGCAGCTGGAGCTGCGCGCGCCCAGTGTAGCTGATCTCAGACTGAGGAATACTTATGTGGTAAAACTCTTTCGTTCGAGTCCTGAATTCTCGTCCGCGCCCTGCCGGCCCCTTCCTCCAACCACCCTCAGCGCAATGCAGCGCGAGGTCTCTGGAAAGTGACGTTAAGAAAATTCATGTCTAAATCCAAGGCCTTTTGAAGCAGTTTGCAGTTGTTTGCTGCGAGTCTTTTACCAAGCCCATGTCATGAAACTGCTTTTTCATACAAGTATGTCCCTACCCCAGGAAGCCTGTGGTGTTGTTGAAGCATTCACTCTAATACATTTATTCATTCTTTCAACAAGTATCAAGTGAGTGTCTGTTATTCCAGGCAAGTGAATGGCAAGGTCCTCAATTTCATGAAGTTCATATTCTAGTGGGGAAGATAATGGGTTAAACAATCAAAGATGCATAAATACAAAGCGAGATGAGTTCTCTAAAATAAAGGAACACGGTTCTGGTGAGAGTAAAAACGGATTTGGGATGAGTAGAAGCTAACCAGGCCGAACTGGGAATGGAGGACAAGGTATCCAGAGAAAACCTATTGCGGAAGCCTAGTGGTGGGAGGGAGTTTTGAAGCCGGAAGGGGTAAGCAGGGACCAGACCATTCAAGATCTGTAGGCCATTTAAAGGATTTATGCGTTTATTCTTAGAGAAATGGGACATCACTGAAAGGCTTTAAGCAGAGTGTGGCAAAACCAAACGTAACAGGCATAATCAAGTGGTTAGAGTTCTATCAGATCACAAGTGCAGGGAAGATTGAGAACTCCAGTAATCAAAAGCTGTGAGAATCTGCTGGGTTGAGATAGGGGTTTTAAACCTGTAAAGGATGAATACAAATCAGACAGATAAGATATTTATAAGGGCCCATCCATGTTAAATTCCTGTGATTGCCTGTGTTTGTTATCAGTCTGTCTTCTTCAGCCAGTCTCCTCAGAATTCCTAAACATGGCTTGTTCTTTTCCGCCTTTGCTTATGTTGCTTACCATTTAGCCTTCTGTCACCTGTTGCTATTCTAATGTCCAATTCAGATGATTTCATTTATGAAACCTTTCCTGATGCCTACACAAAATAGCTTTTCTTTGTGCTGTATTCTTCTAGGATTTATCTGTGTCAGGAATATACATTCTGTCCTATTTATCTCTAACTAGATTGTAAGCTCCTGGAGAGTAAGGTCAGTGTCTTTCTTTTTTTTTTTTTTTTAAAGATTTATTTTTTTAATTTATTTAATTCCCCTCCCCTCCCCCGGTTGTCTGTTTTCTGTGTCTTTTTGCTGCGTCTTGTTTCTCTGTCCGCTTCTGTTGTCGTCAGCGGCACGGGAAGTGTGGGCGGCGCCATTCCTCGGCAGGCTGCTCCCTCCTTCGCGCTGGGCGGCTTTCCTTATGGGTGCACTCCTTGCGCGTGGGGCTCCCCTACGCAGGGGACACCCCTGTGTAGCACGGCACTCCTTGCGCGCATCAGCACTGTGCATGGGCCAGCTCCACACAGGTCAAGGAGGCCCGGGGCTTGAACCGCGGACCTCCCATGTGGTAGACGGACGCCCTAACCACTGGGCCAAAGTCCGTTTCCCAGTGTCTTTCTTTAATTTATTAGGGGCAGCCACTCAATCATAAATATTTGTTTAAAAAAAATGAGTGCGTGTATGTCTGTAAATAGGAAATAACAGCAAATTTTTAATATTGATTTGTTAAATTTTATTAAATATTGTTTGGGGTTGAATAAATGGGAAACATTGGAATAGAGAGAAACTTGAAGTATTAGGAACAAATGTCAGTTGAAGTTAAACTACAGAGCGTCTGCAGACTTCAAGCTTTTCAGTAGGAACATATGATTTGTGCACATTTCAGGCACACACTCCATAAACTGAAATAATTGCTCTATGTCTTTTGTAGAGATTCTGGAGAATTCTAACAAGTTTTATTTTTTTAAAATAATTTTGCTTTTTACCAAAAGTAATACGTGTTCATGATAAATCATTTAGAAAATACAGCTAGGATAAACAGAAATGTAATATTCTCATGATCTCAACAACAAAAATTACTACTTTTTATGTTTTCACTTGTATCCTTTGGGATCTTCTTTTTCTCTACCTTACACTATCTACTGAGATTCTACTATTTCAAGGTGCAATGCTGAGGAAGAGCTAAAGGTATTTCCCCTAAGTAACCTAATGTCTCAAAAGATGGTAAAATATACAAAAACACATCTAAGAACCTTCACTGTATTTGGCTATGATAGTGCAATGGAAAAGAAATTAGGTGAAACACAGGCTCAGTGATTCTCTATACTTACTGTGTATCAGGCCTCCCTGAATGTGTTTCGTTGCTGTTTTTCTGGTGTTTTAAAGTATTCATGCCTTGGCCCCACCCCTAGAAATTCTGCTGCAGTGAGTCTAGACTAGATAGAGGCCTAGACATCAGTATTTTTTAAACTTCTCCCAAGTGATTTTTCTGAGAATCAGAGTGGACTAGATGAATTACTCTGAAACATACTTGATTTGACCATTGTGGAATTACTTCAAGTCATGTGCTCCAAAGCACATGCATCCAGGATAAAAACATGGGAAGGAAACCATCAGTCTCTGTTGATGTCTTCCTTATCTGTTGGGAAGAGGATAGAAAGGGACTAGAGAGCAGGGCTTCCCGTGTATGGGTGAGCAGTTTCTTGCACCACTCAATGGTGCCTGGCCAGGAATTCAAGTGGAACTGAAATCTATCTCTTTGTTCCTCATCAAAATTAAATGTGTAAGACTTCATCAGCCTATAAAGGGCAACTTTTTTCTAATTGGCACAAAGGTACCATATGGGCTAGTGGTGGCCCTGAAAGATATAATTATGGTTGTGGATGTTTATACTATAAAAATTAATAATAAGCTAATAAAATTCTGCCTTTTAGCCCCTGTGCCACTGAATTCACTGCTTGTTAGCATTGGGTTGACTAAACCTTTTAATGTTAAGTAGTTTCAGGATGTGGAGGAGGAAATACTGACAGGCTGTGCTAGACCCACCCACAGACAGAACAGAAATAGCTCTCAGGAATTATCCATCATGGGCTTCTTTATAATGTTAATTAATTATTATAGCAAAGAACCAAGTTAAGTCTGACCATCATTATGGTCATTTTCAATCTTATAACAAATATTAATATGTACTAATTTTCTTTGTGGAAAAATTTTGCAAAATAGATCTTGCTTTTTAACCAGTTTTCTAGGAAGAAAATTTAAAGTGACCACCTAATTCTTTCCATCTTTTCTTTCCAAAGGTAAAATATTTAATGGGGAGAGAGCCTATTATAAACTTTAAAAAATTAGCTTTACTCTCAGTTTAGCTACTATTATGGTTTCCATGAATGTCTGAGGACAGCAAAAAGACACCTGCTTTCATAAATCCATTGGCCCACCTAGCTCAGCCCTTCGAAACTGACAAAGTAGTCATTACTGCCATGCAGGTTACAATGTTGTTTGTGCTTTTGAGTTTATTTTTAATATATTTATATATTTTGAGTTTAATTTGATTCTTGCAAAATATCCCAATAATATCTATAAACCTCTTTATGTTCCTCTGATTTAAGGAGAGAAAAGAGAAGACAGGAGAAGCATTATACCATGTATTTGTATCTTGTAAAAGCAGAAGGAGGAAACCTGAAAGTAATTCTTGCCTGTCTTATTTACCTCACCAGCCAGTTGCAGGATTGGATTATTTCTTTGGTACTTCTTACTAATGACTCTCAGATTTACAGATGGGGGCCACATAATAAAAATATTTATTTAGTTGATTTGCATATGGGCCCATAGGCAGCTTAGTTTATTGGAAAGAGCTTAGAATCTACCTGGCTCTTGGAAACTTGGGCAAGTCACTTAGTCTTCTAAACCTTCATCTTGAAGGTGGCATTCCAAATTCTTACTTTGCAGTGTTGTATGTTTTAGAAAGAGGACTGTCTGAGTCTAGAAGAACACTTAGGACAGTATCTGGTGTGTAGGTGTTCAGTATATGGATGCTATTTTCATTAATGCATGTGAATGACACTGGGAACTACAAGGTATGTCAGAGTGCTGGGACGTGAAAACATGTTTATAGTGCTAGTATAAGGAAAAAAAGAACTCCAGTGTGGTTTCTCTCTTCCCAGCATTAGAATTTAGAGATTAATAAATACTCATTTACACTTTCCTTCAACAAATGTTGAGTACCTACTGTGTATTGAACAGATTATCCAAGGTCTGTACTCTCATGTGTTCACATTCTAGAAAGGGAGAAGATAATCAAATGAAGAAATAATTTTGGTAGTCGTGCAGTAAAGAGATTAAACAGGGTGAGGTGATAGTGATTGGGAAAGTGTGGGCGGTCCACTGCAGATTGGAGAAGCAGGGAAGACCTCTTTGAGGAGGTGACATTTAAACCTAAATCTGAATGAGAGGGTAGGCATAGCAATCTAAGTGAAGAGCTGTCCAAGCAGTGGAAACAGCAGACCTCTTTGAGGAGGTGACATTTAAACCTAAATCTGAATGAGAGGGTAGGCATAACAATCTAAGTGAAGAGCTGTCCAAGCAGTGGAAACAGCAAATGCAAAAGTCCTAAGGTGGAAATGATGTTAATATGTCTGAAAAGCAAAAAGAAAGCAAATGTGGCAGGAGTGTAGTAGAGAGAAAAGGAGTAGTAGGAAGCGAGGTCCGAAGTGAGGCAGGCCAAATTTCACAAGGCTTTGTACATTTTGAATACCAAACACCTTAGTGCTACTCCTGTGCTAGTGCTGCTGTCTAAAGGTAGATACATTTTATTTCACTCCTGTATATTTGTAAGAATGCCTCACGTTTAGATCTATGCAATGGTGAAAGGGAATATGCCGAGTAGAGGGCCCATAGGTAGTAGACTGTTCGCAGTTTAGTTTCCTCTAAGATAGGGGTTCTCAAGTGTGTTCAGATGTCAGAGTGCCTGGACACCATGTGAACTATTGGAGTAGTCAATTCCATCTCTGTACAAAGAAGAGTTTTTTGAGTAGAAAAATATAACTGTATTACACATATTTTGATCTTTACCTCACAAGTAATTATGCATATATACTTTTAGCCTCATTTCCAGCTTTTCCCATTTGTGTTCCTTTGCCAGTATTTTCTTAACAGTCATGCCAAAAAAGTTGAAGAAAACCTAAATTTGAGAAAAACATACCCATTGGCGGTATGCATGTGCGTGTTTGTGAATTTTTAAATTTTCCTGTTGTTTTATGTTAGTGCCCCAAGATCAGTGTGTTCCAGGAGCATATTTGAGATTCTCCATTCTAAAGGAAAAAGTGAGGTAAAGGAATAACATAGGATGAAAGTTTTTGCTTCCAATTTAGTATTACTGGAGGAAAACCTTTTAGAAAGTCTTAATACTTATGTGCTTACTGTAAGTCTGAAAAGCAGAGGTTAGGTTTTAGCTCGCTGTGGCCTAGGGAGAAAAGAAATCCTCAGCAGATGTTGCAGGTCATAGCATGAAATTATGGGAGGCAGAAGGTCCTAGCTGGTGGAAGAGAAGAAAATGGGCGACCAGTCTTCCCAGTGCCTCTCTGAGAAGAATTTTCCCAGAGGTTGTATCAGATGGAGGATGCAAGTTCCCCGCCCCGGCAACCCCTGCAGCTCCTCATCCCCCTGGTCTCCTGGAACCATATTCCTATCCATCAGGGCCCGCCTGCTTCTTACCCTAGAGGCCTGCCTTCACTCTGCCTCAGACCATCAGAGTCATTATCAGTGGGTTAGATCTAGATATGGGGGGAACCCAGTGTCAAAATGGGAGAAAGGGGCAGGTAGCTGTTCATCAGTTAGAATAAGTTGGAACTCTGAACTAATTTTTCTATAGAAATTGTGTCCCAATAGTAGGTAAGTGCTATACCACTTTCAACATGTTATTTCAGTTACTTTTATTTGGGATGGGAAGAGGCACATAGTCGTTTGGAAATGAAAACTGTACTGTTAAATTGATAATATTATACTCAGTGTTACCACATTTTAAGGTATTGTTTTTCATAAAATTTTAAAAATAACTACAGTAAGTAAATAACACTTGTCTGATGTTGTGAATTAACTGATGCCATCTTGGATCACCTATGCATTAGAAAGAAAGTTGAATCCTGATTAAAAAAAATTCAGTTACAGTTTCAGTGTTAAGCAAACTTTATTTTTTTCTTCTTTGAAAATTATGTATACCCTATGTGATGGTTAGGCTATTGTGTCAACTCAGCCAGGTAATTGTGTCCAGTTGTTTGGTCGGGGGAGCACTGGGCTGGCTGTAGTACAGGGACATTTGGGGACTTTAGTCACCATTGACTTTACTGCAGTGGTAAATCATAGATAACTGGTTATAATTGCATAAGTCAGGGAGATTGCCATCAGCAGTGAGTGGAGCTTAAACCAGTCAGTTGAATCCCTTAAAAGGGGAAGCGATTCCGGCATTGAGAGAGAATTTCCCAGCTCATCTTTGGACAGCCAGCATCTCTCAGAACTTGTCGAGAATCTTCATTGGACTTACATCGGAGCTCCTGGTTGCACCTGCCTGTGGAACCTGGACTTGTGCATCCCCATGGCTGCGTGAGAGATTCTGATAAATCTCTTACTACTGACAGATATCTCTTGCTGATTCTGTTTCCCTAGAGAACCCTGACTAACACATCCTACGTGGAAATGTACCACCAAACATTTAAAGCAGCAGGGAATTTTTTTTTTTTTTTTTCCAAACAACCCATCTCTAGTATGAGGAATGAAGATTGGCTCAGAAGCTGAAGGGTTACAAGGGGAGATTCCCCAAAACTAGAGAATTCTGCAGAGGGAAGAAAGTTTATCTGGATATATTGTTGCATGAAAAGAAATCAAGTCAAAGAACAGTGTACTGATAACCTCTAACTTGAACTTTTGTGTGCTTGTAAATGTGTAGAGCACAGTCTAGAAGGAGGGTAAAAAAGTTGTTGCTTCATTCTTTTTTTCTTTTTTTAAAATACCCTTCATTCTTTTTTTTTTTTAATTTTTAGGAGCATATATTATTTTTGTAAACTTTAAGAATAAAAATTTTTTTAAATTATAAGAGGTGAAATAAGAAGGAGTAGTTTTAGAAGTTTTGCCCTGTTGAGGCTGAAAGTAATGGAAGTGATATCACAGGGCTAGAGTGTGCTAAGAATATAAGTAGTGACCTCATCAAGTTACAGATTCCAGAGTTTCTAGAAACCAAGGCAGCAAAAACAGACTCTAGGAGGGACTTCAATGACCTGGGCAGGCAGAGTTGGGGGCTGTTGGGGGTAGTAAGAAAATTGGAAAACATCAGGAAGTATAAGGAGATGGAGGGAACACAGAGGAAGGTGTGGGAGAAGGGTAGTGGCTATGTATATATGAGAGATCAAATACAAACTGATTTGCATGGTAAACTCCTTGAGAGGAGGGACCATGTATCGTTACAGCCTCTTCTGCTTAGCTCAGTGCCTTGCATATAGTAGGAGCTCATTAAATATTTTTTTTATTATTTAGTTTTAGGAGGTACTGGGGATTGAACCCGGGATCTCATACATGCAAAGCAGGCACTCAATCACCAAGCTAGACTTTTCCCCCTGAGCTCGCTAAATCAGTGAAATTCAGGGCTTCAATCACCTCATCAGTGACAGGATATTGTACGGATCATTTCCAAAGACACTTGCAGTGATTTCAGTTCTCTTAACATGATTTCGCCATAAGCCCATACCTTAAACATCATTTGTATATGGTAGTATTGCTAATGTGAATGTGTAAAAGGTTTGTAGCAACAGCCTTTTAAATTAAAGAAACTTCAAAAGATTGGTCAGTTGGTCCTAATGGCAGTGCCTTTGGTAGACAGAGGTATACAAATGTTTGGAGAAATGGGGCATATCCTTGGTTTATAGAATTCTGAAGGAAAAAAATATGAAAGACAAACATTTTGTCCCTTTTGGAAAAGATATCTTCACTACATTCTCATTTCTACTAAGATCTCAAGAATACCACAGTAAATGCTGAAATTTCCATATTTGAAAATCAATGGGAATGGTAGAGTTGTCAGCATTTCAATGTAAGATGAGAGGAAAAGCATGATTTTTAAAATCTAATTTAAATTCTCCCTTTTTGACAGTTATATGCTTTTAAACTACAGAAAAATGACCAAAGGAATAGCATGTTCATTTTTATCAGAAAACATTTTAATTGTCTTTTGTAATATGTGTACTATTAAATCCCATAACAGAGCCATAAATATTATGGATTATAAATAGCTGCTTACATAAATAATATATCTGCTCTCCTCCCTTCTCTCAAGATTGAAAAGGCCAAACCCATTAAATGTGGAACATTTGGTGCAGCATCTTTACAGCAGAGATATTTAGCTACTGGAGATTTTGATGGAAACCTTCATATATGGTAAGATTTTTAATTAGCATTAGACAGATAAGATAAGCAATTTCTCTGGTAGTCTTATTATTGTTACTATTCCTTCAAAAGAGACAATTCTAATTTTAAAATGCTTCCTTGTTCAATTTTAACA
Source organism: Dasypus novemcinctus (assembly GCF_030445035.2). NCBI lineage: Eukaryota > Metazoa > Chordata > Mammalia > Cingulata > Dasypodidae > Dasypus > Dasypus novemcinctus. The sequence goes on along the minus strand of NC_080689.1, from coordinate 57,432,438 downwards.
TTTTATAAAATTGAGAGCTTTTAATATGTTTCTAGATTTCACATTCAAAATCCATTTGAAAATCCTAATCTGTTTTTCTTTATATATTTCAAATAATGTTGTCAGTATGTAGTTTCATATACTATTTGAGTGCTAGCATTTAATGCCATACATTTATAAATTAAAAGGTATACTCCACTTGTGCCTTTAAGGACACAATATAAATGGAAATGCCCATTTATAACACTGAAAAATTAGATATTATTCACATTTCAGAAAGAGATTTTGCATTATAGATTGATAACTGCAATGGTTTTTCTGTTTAATTTTTTATGTGTAGAACTCCCTGATTCATTTAAAGGTTGCTTTTTTTTTTTTCAATTTTAAATGGTTTAACAATATTTGAAGCACAATTTTTAAGGAGCATATCTGTTGAACAAATCAATATAAACCTGTTTTGAATGACGAATATGAAAAAAAGTATGTCAAACACTTTTAATTTTCATGTTTTACTTAGAGCTATTTCTTCATGTTTAAATTAGAGTTGGATGAATTGAAATTCCTTTTTAATTATTTTTCAGGAATATCTCATATTAATCATTTAAAGTATACAATAATGTCATGTTTTCTAATATGACCTTCCTGATTCTTACTTAGAATTTGTTACTTTAATTAAATTGCCCTTACATATTTATCTGTTTTGGAATCATAAGACAGAATGGAAGCTATTTTAATTTCCTCTTGGCTTAACTAATAGTTAAATTAGCATTTGTTAGAATGCATGCTGTGTCATATACTTTCAGAGAAATTCTAAGGGAAGCTTTCTGAATTAAAAAAAAAAAAGTAAACTGTACAATGCAAACAGTGAACTCTAATGTAAATCATGGGTTGTAGCTAATAGTACATATATAATAATTCTTTTATCAAATTATAACAAATGTAATGCACTAATGCAAAGTGTTACTAATAGGGGTATGGGGTAAGTGGGGACTTGTATTTTTTGCATGATTTTCCTATAAACCTACAACTTCTTTAGTAATAAATAAATAAATGTAATTTATTTCATCACAAGAATATACAACAAATGTAATATTGGCCATTCTCCCTAATAGAATTTCTTAGGGTAGTACAGGAATTACAGACTTATTTTAATTGACAAATCCTTTAATTTCATGTTAAAAGAGAAAAGGAGTGTTTTAAAGTCTGTACAAACAGTAAAACAGTTTGTTCTTTTAGGTATAGTCCTATATCGTCTCTTGATTGTTTCATAATGATAGTACAAAAATAAGTGTCATCTTAAAACTAGGCTGAACTATCTGAAATTTTGAATAGTGAGATTTTACTAATAAATCTTGGCCCAGAAATAAGTTGAGATTACATTTCATGAATAGTTACATTCTTAAAAAAAAAAAAAAGACTTTTGATTTAGAGAGAAAAGTAGATAGAGGCTCAGGACAAAAGGCGAGGGAAAGTGGAGTGAGGCAAGAAAAGGGATGTATTAGGGAAGCAGATTTGACCCAATGGATAGGGCATCTGCCTACCACATGGGACGTCCAGGGTTCAAACCCAGGGCCTCCTGACCTGTGTGGTGAGCTGGCCCATGTGCAGTGCTGATGCACGCAAGGAGTGCCGTGCCACACAGGGGTATCCCCTGCATAGGGGAGCCCCATGCACAAGGAGTGCACCCCATGAGAGCCACCCAATGTGAAAAAAGTGCAACCTGCCCAGGAGTAGTGCTGCACACATGGAGAGCTGACGCAGCAAGATAACGCAACAAAAAGAGACACAGATTCCCAGTGCCGCTGACAAGAATACAAGCAGACACAGAAGAACACACAGCGAATGGACACAGAGAGCAGACAACTAGGGGAGGGGGCGGGGAAGGGAAGAGAAATAAAAAATAAATCTTTAAAAAAAAAAGAAAAGAGAAGGGATGTATTAACATAACCTGGTTGAATCACTTCTAACCCAGACATCATCTCGCATAGACTGGAGCACACACAGTAAGAGGTACTTCCTGCATACCTTCCTTTTGACTAGCCTAGAATGCACAAACTTCAGCCAGTTTGGGTATATTTATTGTGGCCAGTGTAATGATCCGCTAAAAAATATATAATTTGGTGGAAATCAGCATGAAATTCAGTGAGAAAACAATACATTGTAAAGTAAGAAATATATGCAAAGTAAACACTACTTATATTTTATCCTTCGGAAAGGTCTCGATCAGAATATCGAGGCCTGCTTTGGAGGCATTTGAAATCATTTTTAATTTATTCTTTCTCTAAAGCAGTTATCAGATGTCAGTGTACCAAACAGCAGATTTGGGGCCCCATCCCAGAAATCCTGATTCTTTATGTCTGGGGAGGAACCTATGAATCTGCATGTATTAGCAAACAACACACAAACCCTGATAATTCATGTGTGGAGGTCCTACACAGATCATCTTTGAGGAACACTGAGGAAAGTGGGCTCAGAAGTTAGAATTCCAGGTTGAATGATGACAGTTCACACTGGGAGCTGGAAAGACGCTGGCGTGGAGAAAAAACTGTTAAATGTATAAATTACCTTCATAACAAAAACCCAATATTATTGAACAAAAATCTAAATATTGTGTGTGTTCTTAAATTTTAATAGTGGACTTGAATGTTTGGGACATGTGGTGGACCTGAGAATCTATGTTCTGTTTGCTCAGGAATTTGGAAGCTCCAGAGATACCAGTATATTCTGTAAAGGGCCATAAGGAAATTATAAATACTATAGATGGTGTAGGTGGACTAGGAATTGGGGAAGGAGCACCTGAAATTGTGACTGGCAGCCGAGATGGTGAGTCAGAATTTCTGTGTGTGTTTTTATTTTTATTTTTTTAAAGATTTATTTTTTATTTATTTCTCTCCCCTTTCCCGCCCCCCCTGTTGTCTGCTCTCTGTGTCCATACGCTGTGTGTTCTTCTGTGTCCACTTGTATTCTTATCAGCGGCACCAGGAATCTGTGTCTTGCTTTGTTGCGTCATCTTGCTGCATCAGCTCTCTGTGTGTGCGGCACCATTCCTGGGCAGGCTGCACTTTTTTCGGGCTGGGCAGCTCTCCTTACGGGGTGCACTCCTTGTGCGTGGGACTCCCTTACACGGGGGACACCCCTGCATGGCACAGCACTCCTTGCTCACATCAGCACTGTGCATGGGTCAGCTCATCACATGGGTCAGGAGGCCCTGGGTTTGAACCTTGGACCTCCCGTGTGGTAGGCAGACGCCCTATCCGTTGGGCCAGGTCTGCTTACCTGTGAGTATTTTTAAATGTAATATTGTCTCCTCTCTATGTGGAAATCCTCCTCAGTTATCTTGATCTCCTAAATCTAACAATCTTCTACTTTTAATAGGCAAGTTTTATTGTATATACCTCAGTTGTTTCAGACTTGGATATTTTGAGATAGAGGCAAAGCAGTATTTTAGTGTTGAGCTAGTTCAACTACTAAGAATGATAGTTTCCTATGAACCTTGAAGATAAAAAATTTATTCATCGGTTTTTGAGGCAGCTGATGATATAATGTGGGTGGCAGCTTTTCATTTTCTTTTTTTAAAAAGCAGAATTAGTACTTGTGAAAATTGTCATACTGACAGCTGGTTGAAAACTGAGGCTCTGTGTTCCACCCACTGAGCACCATAAAGAGAGAGTTCCAAGGACACCAACTCTGCTTTTCCATCCTGCAGCGCCTAATGGGAGAGGGCTTTCATTATCCAAAGGTATTCTGAATTTTCGAAGCTGAGACAGAATTCTGTGTTACTTCATGAGAGGTGCACGAGACTTTTGATACCTTAGTTGGTTCAGCTAATTTTTTAATGGCTCTTTATGACCACGAGGAGATAGTTTTAAAAGAAAATGAAATGCAATTTTTTTAATACTTGCTCAAGAGCTGGCTGACTATGTTTTAGGAACCTTTTCTTTTTTTCATTATAGAAGCAGCATAGACTTAAGAAGGAAAAAAGCATTCAGTCTGCCACACTAGTGCAAACCACTATATTTGTTTTCCTTTCCAGTCCTTACATGCAGTTTTGCATAGTTATTATCAGTGTGCATATGATCTCATATCTTACTTTTTTCTTTTAATGTCTTGTAGTATGTGTTTGTTCCTATTTCTGTAGAGTTTTCACAATGACCATTTTAATACTATATAATATTCCGTTACATTAATGGATGGATCAAAGTGTAGTTAACCAAGGCCTTGTTAATAAGCACTGGGTTTGCTTTAAGTTTTTTGTTTATTGTTGGGAGGGTGACTTAAAAATAATGAATGGGGTGCGGGTATGGCTCAGTGATTGAGCGCTGGCTTCCCACATGGGTGGTCCCAGGTTCGGTTCCTGATGCCTCCTGAAAAAACAAAAAAAGCAAAATAAATGGAAAAACCAACTCGGAAGCCACTGTGGCTCAGTGATTGAGCACCAGCTTCCCACATATTAGATCCTGGGTTCAATCCCCACCCCTGGTATATCAAAATAATAATAATAATAATGAAAAAATAGAGAGCATCATGCCTATAACCCTTTTGAAGTAAACACTTTATGATTTTTAAAATATATTGTCAAGTCTTTTTCATGGTACTTAATTACAATGTCAGTACATTTCCAACCTACCCACCAGCATTGATTTTTCTTTTTCTCTTTTTCCTAATTTTATAGGTTAAAATGGTACTCAGTTCTAACTCATGTCAACTTCTTTCTATGTTTACTGATTTTCTTTTGTATTCTTTTTATCACTTAACTATTGTGAAATTAATGTTTATCTTAAATTTTTTCCCCCTTTAAAGCAGATTTTTTAATGTTCAACTTTATTCTGTCCCTGGAGATAAATCCAGTGGGAGAGCTTCCCTTTTCCTAAGTTTAATATCCATTTTAAAGATTTTTTGCCCTTTTCCTATTCTCTCTAAAGGTACTTTTAGCTATTTTATTACATCTATTTGCATTTCTCGTAGGCAATGACACCATGTGTTAGTAGTCTGGTGTTTTGAATTAAAAACGAGGGGGTTGAAATTAAGTTGAAAAAAATTATTTGTTAATTTTATTTAATATTTTCCTCTTTGTTGCTACAGGAAGGTTAAATTTAATTATATATAATATAGTATTCTAAAACCCCATATAAGAAGCTATAGATATAAAAATTAGAGTTTGTTCATCTGTGTAGAAAAATACCAATGGTTATGTGGGTAGTAAAGGAAAAAAATTAAAATGATACTGGTATTCTAAATAAATTAAACAATACATTAGTTTTAAGCTTAAACCAAGAAAATAAGGCATGATTTTGATTACATAACATTTGCATTTGCCTTGTCAATCATGCCTTGTGGGAAAATAGGAACAGCATGTTGGCTTTTCTGTATATCTATTAATTTGAAAATCAAGTCAGATAGTGACATATGGGTTATTTCTCTGATATTATATACAATTTACCCAATAAGAAGTCAGAAAAGAGTGACATCTCTAATATTGCCACAGATATAGGAAGCCATAGGAAAACAATGCTGAAATGAAACAATCTGTTCATTCACTACAGAATTTTGCCACCATACTTTTCTTATGACAGGAACTGTGAAGGTGTGGGACCCAAGGCAAAAAGATGATCCTGTTGCTAATATGGAACCTGTACAAGGAGAAAACAAGAGAGACTGCTGGACTGTTGCATTTGGTAAATTATTGAGGAATTCTTACATTTGAAGTATCAGATGGTAAAAAGCAAATTGCCACAAGAAATCCTGATCGTCTCTTTGTAGTCTGTTTTGTCTATACTGAGGCAGATATACATGGGTATCAAATATCAGGGGTTGGGGCCTGGGTTTGACCACCTCAATCAGGATGGATCTTAATCCTATTATTTGAATCCTTTATGAGAGAATGAAATTCAGACAGAGAAAGCCACAGAGGACTCTGCTTCTAATTGGCTGTATGACTTGGGGCGAGTTACAAAACCTCTCTGTTCCTTAGTTGTTTCATTTATAAAATGGACTAAATATATAGAACCCTGTTGTTTTAGTTTCCTGGACTGCACAGATACCATGAAATGGGTCGGGTCAAATACTGGTAATTTATTCACTCAGAGTTTGAGGCTGGAAAAAGTCCAAATCAAGGTGTCATCAGGGCAATTAATATATTCCTGCCTCCCGGCAATCCTGGGCTCCCCTGTCACTTGGCAGGGCACATGGATGCATCTCTTGGCCTCTCCCTTCTCTTCTGGGTTCTGTTGATGTTCAGCCTCTGGCTTCCTGTGGCTTTTTCTCCCTTCTGACTGCTTCCTCTGTGGCTTTCTCTGAATTTCATTCTCTTATAAAGGACCCCAGTAGTAAGATTAAGACTCATCCTGAATGAGGTGGGTCACACCTTACTGAAGTAGCCTCATCAAAAGGTACTACTTAAGATGGATTCACACCCACAGAAATGGATTAAATTTAAGAACATGTTTTTCTGGTATACATACAGCTTTAAACCACCATACCTCTTAATAGCATTGGGCACACAAAGGTGAAACACTCATTCTGACCTCAGGAAGCTTATAGTTTAGCAAAGAAGGCATGCTCTCTACATACATCATTATATAATACTACAGTGTGGGAGTAATAGAGATCATAAGAGACACAGTTAAACACAGCAGGAATCCATAGCGGAGATGACTAGGCAGGAGAGGAGCGTTTTGAGCTCAGACCAAGGAGACACAGGATTGAACCACTGAAATTGGGAGGAAATTTCAGTCATAAAGGAGTAACTTGAAAAGTGCCTGAATAAGTATGCAGAGGGGAATAGTGGTAGGAAAAACCTTGGCGATGACCTGGGGATGATGGCCAGAGGTGTTTAGTTGGTCTGGAGGTGGTAGTAAAGCTTTGAAGGCTTTTGCAAAGATGAAATGTGATCAGAGCTTTAGAAAAATTAAACCAGTAGTATGTAGTAGAGAGAGATGAGTGGCAGATGGGATATAAGTCAGGAGCTCTTTGCAGTGTTCAAGGTAGGCATAGGTTAAAAGCAATGGGAATGAAGCAGAGGGGACTGATTCAAAAGATAATTTTCTGGTGAAATTATTAAAATTTGTAGGTTTTTTATATGAACAACAAGGGACAGAGTTAATTATGTTCAAGATGACTGAGTTTTGAGGCTAATTGTGGAGCGAATGATGTTGTCACTTGAAAAAAGTTTCAAAAGGTGTGGGGTGTTTGTAAAGGAAGATGGTGAGGTTAGTTTTAAACATCATGAATATAAGAAGCTTAGTTACCATCTAGATGGAACCCACTGATGGAAATGGAAAGCTGGAGTTACAGAAATGCAGAGCTGGAGTTTATGAAAAAGAGAGAGAGGCAGTAGAGAATGAAGGCACTGGGATAAGATGCTCAGTCAGCCTAGCACAGCTACAGGGGCCTCCCTCTCATTCAACATTTTAGCTTGTCAAGAGATATTCAGAAAAATAAGCCCAAGATCCAAGCAGGATGTGTTGATTTTTTTAACCGCAGATTATAAATTTAGATGTTATCATGTCCATGCAACTAAAAATATGTGCCGCAACTTATATCAAGTTTCTCTTCAAAGATGGACTAACACCAGAACAACATTTTGCAAAATAAGTTTTAAAGTTGTTTCTTTTTGCATTCAAACATAGTTACTGCCAAAGAGCAATAGAAGCATAACTTCTATTCCCCTGGGCCCTACTATGTTTGAAATGTAGTTGGCCTAATTAGTCTTTGCAGATATAGTATAGAGAGAGAGCATTTGCTTTTGACTTAGAATTCAGTAAGCACGTCCACGGATCTCTTTAGTATACCATCTTAGTGAATGCACTTTTTAAAAAACAATATTAAATATCAAATTAATCTTGATATCCTGTCAGGATTGTTAAAATGGGCTTAGTACTATTGTGTGTGTTTTAAAAAAATAATATTTGGTGCAAGTTACTTGTTTGTTAGCAGCCTTCAAGTTACCACTTAAAAAGATCTGAAATGTTGTATCTTGATTTCTAGGCAATGCATATAATCAAGAGGAACGTGTCGTCTGTGCTGGCTATGACAATGGGGATATTAAACTGTTTGATCTCAGAAATATGTCATTGCGGTGGGAGACAAACATAAAAAATGGGGTAAGGTACATTCCGATGCTTTTTATTTCCCTGAGCATTTTCATACACCTCTCAACTCCTATAGAGGAAAGGGCCTCTAATAGGCCATCTTAATACTGCCCCTCTACAAATGGTTCCTAACATTTGGGATTGTGGAACACTCTGAGAATCGAATGAAAATCATGGATCCTCTGTGGGCTGTGCAGTCCAGTATTAAAACCAGCAAGAGGATTTTTTTCTGTTATATTAGGATTTTAGAGTATCTCCAGTAGTAATAGCCTGCCCAAGCATTCTCAGATTTTCAGTTCCTGAATTGTGCACTTTTTGTGCACAATTTTTTCTAAACTCAGACTTGATATAACTGAATTAAACAATTTAAAATTAGGTGATGACTTCCCAAATGCACCCACTGGGAATGGGAACCCAAGGAGGTTTTGTTGCTCTTATTAACCAAGAAGAATTTTCTTTATGACTAAAAGTACTTGATGTATTGATTCAGAAGAAAAAATGACTGTTTCAGTGCTTTCATTATTCAGAACCTCCTGAGTAATGATGATGAGCCCATCAATGGTAAATATTCTCTATTTTCAGGTATGTAGCGTGGAGTTTGACAGAAAAGATATAAGTATGAATAAGTTGGTAGCTACGTCCCTGGAAGGAAAGTTCCATGTTTTTGACATGAGAACACAGCATCCAACCAAAGGTTTTGCTTCTGTTTCAGAAAAGGTAAATATGAGGGAAATGTCTTTATAAGGAGAGGAATGATAACTTGGGTTAGTCTAATAAATAGCATTAGTCACCAGGGTTCCTTCTAGGTCTTTATGTGAAAAGAGCTATTTTTGATATATTCTTGTGGGATCTTGACAAGTTTTTCTATGCAATGAGTGCTTTTCCAAAGTTTATAAATTGCAGGCTTCTTGAGTATGATAAAGACCTCAGTTAGCTGGAAGACTTAATCTTAATTTTATAGTATAAGCAATCATAAGAATATAGCTGATGTTAAAAATTTGAACCACAAAATCCAGCCTTGTATTTTTAAATATGTAATATTTGTGCAAATACCTAATGATGTACTTTTCAAAATATAAAATACATACACACACACAAAGATACATATATAATGTCATTTTATTTAATGTTCCAGTTTACTATAGTAAATGAAATAATTTACTTGAAGGATTCATCATGGTGATTGGTACATAGAAGATGCGCAAAAATATTTTGCTCATTTGTTTATACTTTACCTTGTTCCAAATAATATTTGAGGTAGCACAGTGGTAAACATAGTATTACAAGATTAGAAAAACAGACAAGGAAAGCAGGGCAAAGAAAATACTGGTTAAAAAAAATAAGATGACATCTTAGGTAAGGCGTTCACATAAAATTCATGCTGAAACATCCTGTCATTTGCAAGAAATTCTGACTTTGAGCTTCCTTGTGGATAAAAGAAAGAAAGAAAGATCAGTTACAGATTCATAGTTTCCATAAAATAAGAATGTATGTAAGTAGCTCAGGAAATAAAAATCAAGGAATCCCTTGATTCCTCTCCTTCCACTGTGGATTCAGTAGTATTTCCCCAATCTTTCTATTAATATTTTGTAGTAATACAGTAATTCTTATTAATACTTGTACATTACTACTGCTGCCTGATAAACTAAATTCTTAACAAGATAGCTGTAAATTGTAATACTATTTTGCCTGTCATTTCAGAATATGCTGAGTTTTAACAACATATAACACATTACTAAATTCTTCCATATACAGTTTGCACTCCATTTTTTATTATTTGTAAATACCAGTGTCATCTCCAAAGTGTTTTTGTTGTGTTTAGTGAATCCAGTAATCGTTAAATCTGTCAGCTAATGACTTTGGTATATTTTAAGATATTCATGTCCCCTCTTGCCTTTTGTGTTTGTATCAACTTTACTTCCAGAAGAAAAAGAGAAGTTTAAGGTGCAAACAAATTAATATAAGTTTTAACAGTTTGAAACCTAATCACTTGGGGGCTTTACACACTTGAAGTGTGTATTTTGAGACATGCATTTATATCTGCTAATGGTTATTCTCTCAGAAGACTATTAAAATCAAATGTCAAGACTGAGCACTCACTAAAATGTGAAAGTGTGCAAGTATGGCTTACGTCTAGTTATCCACTCTCCCTGCTTCTCCCTTTTCCCCTCTCCTCCACTTCTCCCACAGTGAACGTAGCACTGCTAGGATTGATTTCCTGGCTGTTGTTGAGGTTCTAAAAAGTTATTAAACTTCTTCCAGTCCTTGTTTTTTTTGTTTTGTTTTTTTTTTTGTTTTTTGCTTTTTCAGTCACTGTTTTATCCTTTAGTTTAACATGACTGATAAAGGCCTTGGCATATTGCAACTGTAAATGCTGTCTAAAGTCCTCAAGGTTCTTATTTTATTTTTTATTTTTATTTTTATTTTTTTAAGTACTGGGGCCAGGGAACGTGAAGTCAGCACTCAAACCACTGAGCCACATCAGCTCCCCAGGGTCCTTATTTTAAAGACTAGCAGGTTGAATGGCAGTAAATTGAGGATCAGGTCTGGGGAACTTAAGTTAAAATTCAGTCTGTACTTGCCTTTCCCATTAGGAAGAAGTATGTTTTTTTGTTTTCTCTTTTGTTTTGTTATGAGCATTCTCTTTTCTCTGAGAATGAGCTACATATATTTAAATATGTAAGATCTATTTTCATAATTCTGAACTTAAATGGACTTAATCTGATAACATCTTTCTTTGGTAAAATCCAGTAGGACTATATTTCTTAAAGCAATTAAAGTGATGCTTTTTCTAATTTGCTTCCTCTAAACCTTGATAGTCATTTTCAAGACATTATGCCAGGAAAGAACCTTCATTATTTTCTTAAAATTATTTCCTTAAAAATTGTTGAAATTTAAGCGGTAAAAATTCTTCATTTACAGACTTTCTCTTTGAGGGTGGCCTTTATCGTGAACTTATAACCCAGTTGTGTCCCTCTGGTCCTCTTTAGGCTCATAAGTCTACTGTCTGGCAGGTGCGACACCTGCCACAGAACAGAGAGCTCTTCCTGACTGCCGGAGGTGCTGGGGGCCTTCACCTCTGGAAGTAGTAAGTCCCTATCCATGCACTTGCTCCTTTTTCAGTTACTTGTGGCAGGAATAGGGTTAGGTTGAACTAATTGAATTCTTCTTGTCTTTTTCTCTCCTTGGATTTAGTTCTTTCTGTAAAATTTTAAATTCCATGATGTTACATGCTGTTATTTTCTAAGAATTTTATTTTTCTTTACTAATATATTTTTATTTTACTAAATGTTAATCTTCTTTTGATACAATATATTTGTCATTTTAGTTGTATCTTCCTTATATTAGAGGAGCTTAGGCAAGTTCTTTTCAAAAATTAGAAATCACAGTTTTTGCTACTTTTAACAAAAATATGAAAATTTTGGCCAAAGGTTCTTTTCAAATATTATTTTCTAGTCCTCACTACAAGATAGGAAAAGGGTTGGGATTTGAATGTTTAGATCCTGATCTTTCACTTGCCCACGTTCAGCTAACACCATTGTGATAGAACCAAAACAGAACTGAGGCTCCTGATTCGTCTCCAGGAAAAACCTTATTTTTGAGTAGTTTGCTTTCTTCATTCTCCAGGCAAGGTGAGTTACAGCTAGAGCTGTGTTATCACGCTGTGTACTCTATGAATACCAAAGGCTCCGAAGGGGTGGCAGTTACCTAGTCAGCTTCTCTATCTCTTTTTTTAAGGAGGTACTGGGCATCAAACTCGGGACCTCCTATGTGGGATGCAGGTACTCAACCACTTGAGCTACATCCGCTCCCCTTGGCTTCTCTTTTACAAGGCCTGATAAAAAATTTCCACTTCACAATTTTTCTGGATACCTTAGCTAAGCAACATAATAAACTTGGAGGGAAAAGGTAAAATCATTCTCTAAAACATCTTCTTAGGAAAAAAAGAAAAAAGCTCAAGCCCATAAAATAAAAATATTTCAAAAATAAAACTTGATTAATAATTTAAGAAAAATACCGTCTTCAATATGTCTACAGTTGGAAAGTACTTGTTAAAGAGTATTTATGCATACAGTTGACAAAAAATGAGAGTGAATGCTTTAAATGAAAACTATGTAGTTTCTGGGAGTAAAAAGCAGAGGAAAAGTCTTAGGGGTTCAGGGAGAATGCTGGGTAGAGAGATGATTTGGTAATTTCCCTTTGTTTATCCCTGATTATTCTAGCATGGTTTCTCCACTCCACATTAGGTTCTGGCAATCCCTTTAATTAAACAATGCAGAGGCTCATCACTGTTTTATTTGATAAGCATACTCTTTAGATTGTTTACTTTAAGAACTGGTCCCAGTTTTTTTTTTGTAATCCACATATGGAGTTGGATTTCATGTGATGTACACACATTTGCAGCCAGAAATTTTGACTGACTAGTTCCCCTGTCTTCTAACCCATGACAGATGATAAAGGTGCTATATGGATTTAGTTATTTCAATAAAGTTGGTCTGTATGCAACTGGAAATTTGAGTTTTATCTCAATATGAACTTAATCCGTACCAGAACAGATCTCTAGTCTAATCGTCAAATTGGTTTGGAACTTTGCTCTCAAGTAGTATACCAGCAAAAGACAATCAGTTTGAATACAATGATTTTTGGCTTTATCTCCATTTGTCCTTCCCTGTGGTAGTGACGCAATGAAATTATAAATGTTTATTGAGCACTTAACCAAGAGTTCCTAGAGCAACCCATCTAGTTATTCAAAAACTGTTTTGAATGAATCCCAGCATGCTGATCTTTTAAATATATTTGACTCGTACACTCTCTTAAAACTTTAATGGATAATCTGAAGGGTTTAAAAAATATTCGTGTTTTCTTTTAAATAATAAATAACTGCACACTTGCCAAGAGATATATTTTAAAAGTTCTGTACTTTAATTGCTTATTCCTTTTAATCAAAATAACTTGTAGGGTCTGCAAAGAAGAAAGAGCAGTAGGTTATCTGCCTATTGCTTCTTTCCTTTCTGCTCTGCCTCTGAGTTGTTTTGTGACTCTTCAAACCTTGGCCTTCACAAGCCTTTATGAAATAAAGGGTAGTGTAATAGTTGATACCTAATAGGCTTTAAAAGGCCTTATGAGGAGAAGTACATTTGTATTCACTGGTAACACATTTCCATGCGCCAGCAGTTGGGGAGAGTTCTTTTCTTTTGTTCTCTCGAATGCAATCCAAGTAGTGTTTTTTAGTTGTTAACCTTTAGCTCTTACTTTATAAGTGTAGTATTTTCAGTGGAAAGAAAACAGATGTTCTCAGAGTCACTCTTTTCTTTTTTAAAAAAAAAATTATTTTTTTTTATTTCTCTCCCCTTCCCCTCCCCACCTTGTCTGCTCTCTGTGTCCATTCACTGTGTGTTCTCTGTCTGCTTGCAGTCTTGTCAGTGGCACTGGGAATCTGTGTCTTTCTTTGTTGTGTCATCTTGCTGTGTCCGCTCTCCGTGTGTGTGGTGCCAGTCCTGGGCAGGCTGCTATTTTTTTGCGTGGGGTGGCTCTCCTTATGGGTGCACTCCTTGCACATGGGGCTCCCCTACATGGGGGACACCCCTGCATGGCACGGCACTCCTTGGGCGCATCAGCACAGCTCACCACACCGGTCAGGAGGCCCTGGGTTTGAATCCTGGACCTCCCATGTGGTAGGCAGATGCTCTTATCAGTTGAGCCAAATCCTCTTCTTTTCTTTTTTAAAGAAATCATATTTAGGTCTAAAATCTACTCTTTAGATCTGGATCTGTATAATGGAGCTGTGCAGTTAGAATCTGGTGTGTTCCCCATTTTGGAAGTGTTTCAGTGAGGTTCTGCAAATGTTACTTATAGCTTTTGCCTTTTACATGCAGTTTGCCCATGGTATCTAGCAGCCTGAAACAAGAAGAATTACAAGGAAAGATTATCAAGAGCACCAAGTAAATGTATTAAAGCCTGCTGGATCAACCTGTATTAAAAGAAAATGTAAATACAACCTGAACAAAAATGATGTTTAAAAATTTCTGCTAGACCTAAGGCATTTTTTATGACCAGTTTTGGAGATAGGTTGAGGTTGAAACAGTGTCTTTTTATTTGCATACAACTCAACATTAGGAGGATTCATTTAAGTATTTGTCAGTTCCATTAATCAACTGAGAAATAAAAATAAGCCACTAAAGTGAATATATGAAAATAAAATGGTACATCCTAAAATTTATCTCCTCTTTCTCCTTTGATCTCATTTTCAGCGAATACCCTATTCAGCGGTCAAAAAAAGATTCCGAGGGAATGGATATGGGAGTTGCGGGTTCTGTCAGCCTTCTACAGAATGTTACGCTGTCTACCCAGCCCATTTCAAGTTTGGACTGGAGTCCAGATAAAAGAGGTCTCTGTGTCTGTAGTTCATTTGACCAAATGGTGAGAGTACTGATTGTTACAAAACTCCACAAAATTTGATCTAAAGACTTTGCACTTGAGATCTTTCAGAGGAGCACTCACAGAATTTAAGATATATCCTGGGATCCTCTGGACCTGCACTGAACAAAGTTGGATTTGACTGATAAAAAAGACCCCAGGCACAAACTTCTGGGCCAGCTTCTCTCTGGGTGTAAAGTGTTGAGGGATGTGTTTGTTACGTGCCCTGGCTTCATACTGACTTGCTTGCATCAGGGCACCACTATCTCCAGAGCCAGGTCTTTCCTCTACCTTGTTTCTAATAAAAGATAATAGTTGTCTATATGTAAACATTTTTTATTCTGCATCCCCAAAGCTCCATTTTTTTAATCTTTACACTTGGATTGCATTTTAGTGTTTCCAGTATTGTGGTAGGGATCATTTAATTTGTTTTATAAGTTTGTCTTGATAAAACTACTGTGAATTAACTTCATAAATACATTTTGAGAGATTTCAGTGTTAGTAAGTTACTGTATTGAATAGTATTTTATATAATACAAAGATGGCATTGTCAGACTAGATTTGGATAACTGTTTTCACTGCTGTAACTCATAAAATAAAATATAATTCACTAAGACTTCTTTTCTCTTTAAAATGCAAGGAGTTAGATTAGTGAGGTTTTTATTTGTTGACTGTGTTGATATTGTTGAGGTGCTCAAGTATGTGGGAATTTTATAGCCTTTTCTTATTTTTTTGTTAAGCTTTTTTATATGTTTTTTGAATAAACTTCTGATTTTGAAATCTGTGGAAGTTTTCATTCTATTAACTTCTCAGTAGTAATAAAGCCAATTCCCTCACTTCTCTTAACTTGATCAGTGCTTAGTAAATACTTCTTAATTCACTCTGTTTCTTTAATGTTCATCATATATTACGCCTTTGGAGGTAGGGCCTTTATCACACTTTCATTAAGCCTAGCATTACCTCCCCCCCATTTAAGAGAATAGAGGCACCTAAACCATTCATAAAATGTAAAATTTATGTGATTTCAGGGGTTTGTTAAGAGTTATTGTTTGTAATATTAAATTCAGAAAACTAATTTTTAAAAAGGATTCATAAAATGGTTTGTAGAATAATGCTGTGAACATAATTATGAAATGAAAATTAGATTGAACTTTTTAAAAAGCCTATCCCTACTGGCTCTTGTTTTGGTGTGTGTGGGTGTGTAATTTTCAAAGGAAAAACGGAAAATTTGGTTGTAAAATTCTCTTTTCTGACAATACTGGTTTTGGTGGTATAATTAGGTTTAAGTTAAGAACAATAAATACCTTTATTTCATTAAATCTGAAATGTCATTGTAAGATTATCTTACTCTACTGAGAAAGAAAAAAGCTGCCAGTTAAACTATGATACAATGCTTTATCACTTAGTATTTGTGTTATATCATTGAATGTTCTTTTAAGCTTATTTATACATAGTTTTTTTTTTCATTCTGTATAATTATTGTTCATCCTTAAAAAGGAAAATATGCAAAATAGATTTGGTATGGTATTCCTAAAATTTCTTCACGTTCAGAGTCTCACCCTTTTAAAAAAGTGCTCCATTCTTTTCTCCATGGTTTTCTTTCAAATAACTGACACTTTACAAATTTTAGTGGACACATGCTGGCGATGACAACTCTGCAAGACTGCCACCTGGCTTACCATGATTGCTTCCATAAGTATTGCTATACATCAAACCACTGTAAAACCTAATATATTAAAACAATAACAATCACTTATTTTCTTTACAAATCTGCATTTTGGGCAGGGCTCAGCTGGGAAGGCTCATTGTGCTCCACAGAGGATCAGCTGGGCAGTTCTCCCAAGGGAGGATTTTCTTTCCGATGGCACTCACACACTTGGCTCACAGTTGACTGTCAGCTGGGACCTCATCCAGGATTGAAAACCAAGGGGCTCTCCGTGTGGCTTGGGCTTCCCCACAGCATGGTGGCTGAGTTCCAAGAGTGAGTGTCCCAAAAAAGAAAAGCAGACTCTGTATCATTTTTATGAACTAGCTTTATAATTCAGTTAGCATCATTTTGCCATTTTCTCTTAGTTGAGGCAATCACTGAGGACAGACACCCCACCCTCCCCAGTTCTTTTTTTTATTTTTATTTTTAATTTATTTTAATTTATTTTTTAACACTTTTTAAAATTCAGGTTAATGGATCACAAAGAATATTACATTAAAAAACATGAGGTTCCCATATAAACCACTCCCCATCCCCCCACCCCCATCATTTTTGTAAATTGTATTTTTTTGAAGATATATCTCAAAAAATGTTACATTAAAAAACATACGAGGTTCCTGTATACCCCTCATCTCCCCACCCACTCCTCCCACACCAACAACCTCCCCCATCATTGTGACACACTCTTGGCATTTGGTGAACATATTTCAACCCCCCTGGTTCTTGATGGGGGCTAGGGCAAGGTTCTGGAAGATCATGTAGGACTGGAAATATTGTGACCATTTCAGGAAAATAAAATCTGGCACAGTGATTATAATATGTATCCTAGCTTTAAAGATGTAAAAATGTAAGGGAAAAATGTGCTTAGAATTGATGAAATGTGTTACTTGGGATTCAGATAACCCTGTCCCACTCATCAACTTACACCCTTCCCTGCCCCGAATCTATTGCATACATTACTAATCGTGGCCCTCTTTCTCAGAGCCTTATAAGCTTTATCGTACTCTACTGGGAGACATTACCAACTGTTAACAGGTGAGCTAAAACTTGTCTACTGTCCTGAGTCTAAAGAAGAATGCCCTGTTGAGGCCAGTCCTTGGCTTTCTTTTTTCATATGCCAAGAATTGCTGAGGCTCTACAACACTAGACCATGTCCATAAAAATGATGCAAAGACCAAACTGGCACTTCATCATATGCAATAATGGATGAGCCCCTTAGATACCAGAATGTTCAAGTTTGCCAACCAGTATACCCTCTTGTTCATGTGAAGTTATCTAAAGTACTATGTACTGGGCGGTGGACTTGGCCCAGTGGTTAGGACGTCCGTCTATCACATGGGAGGTCCACGGGTCAAACCCTGGGCCTCCTTGACCCGTGTGGAGCTGGCCCATGCACAGTGCTGATGCACGCAAGGACTGCCCTGCCACGCAGGGGTGTCCCCCGCGTAGGGGAGCCCCATGCACAAGGAGTGCGCCCTGTAAGGAGAGCCACCCAGCGCGAAAGAAAGTGCAGTCTGCCCAGGAATGGTGCCGCACACACGGAGAGCTGACACAACAAGACGCAACAAAAAGAAGCACAGGGAAACGGACTTTGGCCCAGTGGTTAGGGCGTCCGTCTACCATATGGGAGGTCCGCGGTTCAAACCCCGGACCTCCTTGACCCATGTGGAGCTGGCCCATGTGCAGCGCTGATGTGCGCAAGGAGTGCCTTGCCACGCAAGGGTGTCCCCCGCATGGGGGAGCCCCACGCGCAAGGAGTGCGCCCATGAGGAAAGCCGCCCAGCGTGAAAAGAAAGAGCAGCCTGCCCAGGAATGGCGCCGCCCACACTTCCCGTGCCGCTGACGACAATAGAAGCAGACAAAGAAACAAGAGGCAGCAAATAGACACCAAGAACAGACAACCAGGGGAGGGGGGGAAATTAAATAAATAAATAAATCTTTAAAAAAAGAAGCACAGATTCCCATGCCGCTGACAACAACTGAAGGGGACAAAGAAGACACAGCAAATAGGCACAGAGAACAGACAACGGGGTGGGGGGGGGAGAGAAATAAATAAATCTTAAAAAAAAAAAAGTACTATGTACTTACTTAGAGGGCTTCCTGTGAGTGTGGAATAAGAGACAGCCATGTTGACAGTATTTAGAAATAATTTATCCAGTCCTACCTGAAGCCTAAAAGAAAATGCCATCGCAGAACAGAGAAGCTCTTGGGTAATGTGCATGTTTAGATGGCAAATTGGTTTCCATCTGTGGCAGATTGAGTTATGTACCCTAGAAAAAAACATGTTCTTAATCCATTCCTGTAGGTATGAACCCATTGTAAGTAGGACCTTTTGATGAGGTTATTTTTAGTTAAGGTGTAGCCAACCGAATAACGATGGGTCTTAATCTTCTTTCTGGAGACCTTATAGAGAAGACCACAAAGAGAAAGCCAAGGCGTAGAAGCTAGAAGCTGGAAGTCAATGAATCCAAAAGAAAAGGGAGAGGACATTATCATGTGATGGAAATGTCAAGGAATCCCAAGGATCACTGGCAGCCAGCCCCAGAAAGCCACAGTCTTTGGGGAGAAAGCATCACCTGCTGATGCCTCAAATTTGTACTTCTAGCTTCAAAACCATGAGCCAATAGATTGTCATCATTTAAGCCAATCCATTGTGTGATATTTGTTTTAGCAGCCAGGAAACAAAAACACCATCCTTCTTTATAATCAACATATGTGCTAGGTGTCGTGGTGAATCATCTCAGTAAGAGATCCCTGGAATAATTCTCATCCTGGGACTTAGAACCTTCCAGGCAAATGCCACTGTGTAAAGAAAAAAATCTTTCCCCTTTGGTAGCCAGACCATTCCCCTGTGTAGGTGAAGCACATAGACTTTGGATATAAAGCTGGTTTATTGAACCTGATTATAATATGGCAATCTGCATTCCAGTGCTATGACTAGTTTGAAAAAATAAGTGGTGATTATTATTTCTGCCCAGGAAGCCCCGGTTCCTGAATGTCTGGCCAGCCTCCTTAGGTTAAACTGCCAGGCCCTATTGCACAGAATTTTCCATTAGGGCTGGACCTGATGCTGCTCTCCTGAGAGCTGGGGCACCAGGTCCAGGCTGCTCTCAGACCTGTTGGGACCTGCTGACAGAATGCCTGTCCCACTTCCAGCAAGGTGAGAACACAAGAGCTGCTGGGACGACAGCCTTCATCCCACCCCAACCTACACCCCTGAATGCTGCATGGAATGGTGAGAGATTCTTTGGCCAGCGGACTCCTCTTCCATTTCCCTAGTGGGTTGACAAGTGGCAACATGAAAACTCTGTTTTGTCTAGTCCCTGTGAATCTGTGTCATGTGTAGAGATCTAGAGGGAAAATAACCTGTTCTATTGTCAACCCCAGAACCAGAAAAGTGGTTCTTGATCAACCAACACAGGGGGAGCAGATGTGGATTGTCTTCACAATGCCATGGCCTCTGGTTAATGCTGTCAATCACAGCTTTTGTATATTTGCTTCAAACATCAAGCTTGAATGAAGGAACAGGACTTTGACTGTATGAAAGAATTTGTAAGTTAATTATAAAGGGAGATTCAGGATAAACACAGCTTCTCTGCTCCCAGGAAAAAAGTGGATGTTAGAAGCAGCTATGACTGTGACCGAATACAGCTACATTTATGCTGCATTTATACAGCTGCTAGAACAATTTTCAAGAAGAATTCAACAATTGAACTTTGTGGTATCCTGATTAAGCATCATATCCTTAAGCCAACTTAAAACTACATCATCCAGTGGCACTCTTCATGCAACAGTTGTTCAATAAATGTTGATTGGCGATGAAATGAAATAATGGCAGAATGAGTAAATAGGAAAAAAATGGCATGTTTTCTCAAGGTATGTCTATTGGTTAGGATTAAGTTCAGCTGCAAGTAATTGAAAACTTGGCGCACAGGTTTTTATTTCTCTCTCTGGTAAAAATCTAGATAGGCAGTCCAGGCTGCTTTGGTGACTCCACAGTGACCAGGAACCCAGGCTTCTGTCTTGTTTCTCCACCATCCATGTATCTTCCACCTCATCATCCAGTGTGGCAGCTCCAGCCCCAACCATCACATCCACATTCCAGCCATCAGGAAAGTAGGAAAGGTAAGAAAATAGACACCCTACTCCTTTAAAAAATACACTTCTGCTTTCATCCCATCAGGCAGTTTGGTCATGAGGTCGCATCTAATGTGAGAAAGATAGACTCTATTTTGTGTGATAATATATTAGCTAACATCCAGCTGTTCTAGTACTAAGGAAAATAGGGAAATGGATATTAGGGGACAGAAGTGGGTTCTGTCACAAGGTGACAAAACGTTCAAGCATTAAGTCTCCTAGAGTAAGCTCTCCCATGCCGTGAAAGGTGGGAGTGATCAATTCATGCTTCTTTAGGCCAGATTTGGGTCTTGGCACCCAATATTCACTTTCAGCAATTGGATTTTCTCCATTACTATCCATTGACTAGTATAGACAAGACTCAATGGAATCACCTGTGTTTTCTTACCCTTTGATTTGTATGTTCAATGGAAGCCCTGCTTGGTACAAAAATATGAAAGGGAAATTCCAGGCATCTCCCCCTAAAAAGTCGAAATGATCTTCTATTCTAAATTTCCTTTCTTGGGAATGTACTTTTATTAATGATAATTTGTTTCAAACCCTAAGCATTATTTCCATTCAGGTATAGTCCATAAACTGGTAGAACATGAAAGCAGCTCTTTACCTCATCCATATCTGTAAACTCACAAAAGAAACTTGAAGGGACAACACTACATTGATGATTCGGTGTGTATAGGTACCTGCCTAAAATCACCTCTGTTAGTGATTTAGATGGGTAAACTTTGTACTTGTAGAGGAAAAAACTAGTTTTTCTATTAGTGACTAAGGACTGCCCAACACAGTTATTTCATCCTTTTTTCTTTAAGAGGACAGCCAGAAAGTTTCTGGCAAAGACTTAGTGCTTCATGAGACTTGACATTCAATTATGCCCAAGGCCTCTCAACTACAACACTGAGTGAATTGCCTCCCCCCGGGGAAGCAGGCGCTTTCTCCAAGGGCACTGCATTTGAGTCTCAGGCCTTTCTTATACCTCAAGACCCAGTGGTGCTCTGTCCCCTTGTGGGAAAATGTGAGCACTGCAGACCTTTCGTCAGAAAAGAATGAATTTTATCTTTCAATTGCAACTGGAGAAATCTTCACTGTTTAATGCCCTGAAGGCACACAAGTCCAGTTGGGCCTTGAGAAAGACTTTATCTTATAGAAATTTCTTCCAAAAATGTGTTTTTATGGAAAGCAACACTTTGTACATGATAACACTGTAGAGCATGGCTATGCTTGCTTTTACCCAATGGGTTTGTTAGCCAAAAATTGTATAATTAGCTTTATTAGAGAATAAATTTTATTTTTAGTGCACCAGGAGATCTGACTTCAGAAAGAAACATTTGGCGTCTATAAAGTGATGTATGATTTTGTAAATTAAGTAATATATGCCTCCACCTCCCCCCACCAATTTATTCTATAAGCTTTTAAAAAATGGTTTTATTTACACACCATACATGTTCTCATTTTAATACAACATACTTCTCAAAGTAAGGACTTTGAGGAACTGAAGCCAGGCAGCCAAAAATTGCCTCTACTCCTGCCCCTCATTAGCTATCTGCTCTTGGACAAGCCATTCAACCTTCTGCAGGCCTGCACCTGCAACCTGTAAAAGGGGCCTTAGAGACTCTGCCAGTCAGTGGGATCAAGTATGGATGAGTCCTGTGAAGACTGATAAGCTTCCCTCAGATCTAACAGGTCAGAGTTGGGAGGAGACCAGTCTGATGAGATGAGAGTGAAGGACATTCAGTGGGAAATAGTCACCAAAATGGGTGTGGGTCGAACCTTAAGAGGATATAGGAACGAGATGGCAAACTCCCTAGGGACAGGGGAGTGTCCACAGAGTACAAGGCCCTACACCTAGCGTGGGTGCTGAGTAGTTATTTGAAGTTGGCTACAAGGGCACACTTTACCAAGGGATAAATAACTTGCCAGTGTCAGCACCATAACCCCTGTGGGCCTCCACCCACGGAGGGGGCGTTAGGAACGAGCAGGGGAGACCAGGCTTGGGTTCTGAGACACGCGGCCTCCTGGTCCTCACAGTGCTGTCAGGAGCAACCTGGGAAAGCCAGGCGAATCACCGGACTTGTTACTTAGTGCCAGCTCCGGTCTAACTGCCTCCCCGCCCTGAGGGGAAGGCGCACTGAGAAGGGCGGGTCCCTGGGGCTGGGCTGTTATTTCCCCACTGAGCCCCGAGGCAGGAGCGTCCAGGTGATCCTGGCGCGTCCCGGGGACAGCAAGACCTCTGGAGTCGAGGTGCAGGCGGTGGAAACCAAGAGTCAGGCGGCCAGCAGCAGCCTCCAGGGCTGCGCAGCACACAGCAGGCAAGGGCCTCCAAAAGAAGCCGTGCAGATCCGCACGCCAGCAGCGCCCCCACCTAGGGTGACAAGTGTCCCTGGACGCTGACCTTTTAGTGCAAAACCCTGAAAAGTCCCAGGTAGACCCGGCTGAGGTTGTCACCTGCCCACACCACCACCTTTACAAAACTGAATTTGTCCCCTGACCTCTGCGGACCCTACCTGGAGGTGCCACAAGTGTGTGTGTGTGTGTGTGTGCAGAAAGAAGGCGAACGGGGCCAGCTGGGCACTTGCCTGCCCATGTTTTGGGAACATGAAAACAAGGAGACACCAAGTTGCCTGCCCCGGTTGCTTGTCATTTACTTTAAATGCCATCAAACATGAAAGCTAAGAGAGGTGTCCTACAGAAAATTCAGAGAAGCAGCAAAAATCCTGCCTACTGATTTTAATGGGCAGGTACTCTCAATAAGAGTAAGGAGGAAAAGCAATAATAAAATGTCACAGCAGGAGAAGCGGAGGCTCCTCGCGCCATGTAGTGGCACAAGCTGTCAGGTCAACAAGTTTAACAGATTCAAAGTCAGCTCACCTTCCCTGAGTAGCTGCTATGTGCCAGGGGCACTAACATACACTATGCTTAGTAAATTATTGCACCTCTGGAAAGTAGAGATTATTCTCCCCATTCAACAGATGGGAAAAATGAGGCTCAGAGCAGTTAAGTGATGCCTAGTAATGCTGCTAGAAAACAGTAGAATGCGGATTTCAGTCCAGTTCTTCTCACTCCGTGTCCAGGGTTCCTTCCCCTACCATGGGCTCACTAGCTCAGGTACCAGGGATGCATTACTCCTAACAGACACCCCCCAGGCTGGATTGGGTTGACCATGAACTTTTGCCATACTTGATTAAGTTCTACCAGACATCGTGTACATTACAAAGGAATTTTATTTACTGTCTTTATTTACTAGGAAAAGTGGCATTTTGGTTTGGGATTCATAACTTTTCGTCAGTCACTGTCCGTAAACCCTGCCACCTGTCAGCCAGGTGGGAGCTACTTCCTTGGAGTAGGAGAGGATGCCGGGGAGGTAGGTGAAGGTCCTTACAGTGGCAGGAAGGGCCCTGTGGAGGAACATGACAAGGGCCCAGTATCCTTTGGGAGCTACAGTCATCACATTTATTCTGTAGCAAATATGGATTTTTGGCTTAACAGAACATAATTTATCACAATAATCTCTAAATTGTGTCGTTGGTATTCATCACTGTAATGAAATCGTCTACTTGAAAAAGTCCATATTGACAAACCAACAGGAAGCACATTGATTTAATAGTCGTTTTGAATGATTAAGTCTACAATTTTTTATTCCATAGAACTGTTACACTTTTAATCAGCTAGGCCTTCTCTTAAAAGGAAGCCAGTGTTCTTCTGCAAGATTCCTGAAGCTGGAGCAAGAGCCGCTTCACAGACAGGAGGCTTTGAGGCTGCGTGAGCAGCCGGGTGGTTGGCTGCATGCACTGTCTGTGGGTAGGACTGATCTCCTTAGGTGGCCTGAGCCCAAGCGGGGGATTTAAAGTTTGCTCTATCAACCCTGGGACGGAGTGCACCATCTGTGAAAGAAGGGGTGGGGAACCAGTGTACACACACCTGGGTACACTGACCCCTTCGAGAAGGACTGCGCTTTGCTCCTTCCCCAGGGTGTCTTTCTGGGCGAAGGCGGCGCTCATCCTCGCACCAGCCACCCTCCCCGAGGAGAAGCGAGACCGCGGAACCGCCGCCACGGCTGAGGCTGAGGGCAATTGGACAGCCTGCCCCGCGCAAATGTCCACCTCACCCAGAAATTCCTAGACCTGGGTCGGCACTCGTGCAACTACAAGCAGCTTCGTAAAGGAGCCCACGAGGCCACCAAACCCCTCCACAGAGGCCCCTCTAGTTCCCTGTGATGCCTGCAGACGCTGAGCCCCTGGAGGTCCTCCTGCACCTCCCACTGCTGTGTGAGGACAGGAACGTGCCCTGTGTGCCTGTGCTCGGAGCAGGCCCTGGGGCGGGCCTGTCATCGCCCGCTCTGTCACCATCAGAGAAGGCTCACGCTGAAGCAGCAGATCCAGCCCGTTCCACAGTCCCTGAGAGGCTCTTAGTGTAAACCCGTGCCTCTGCCCTGCTCTGCCAGCCGACTGCTTCCCCTAGGGTCGAGTGTCATCTCTCGTCTGTGTAGGCATGGAGTGTTTTCAGCTTCTTTTTATTGTTGTAAAGTATCGTAGTCCTGAATGCTTTTTTGAATTGTTGTATTGTTTTTGTTTTGTTTTACAGGTTTTTTCTTCCCCCTCCCCAATCCTCTTATTCTCCCTTTTGAAAATGAATACGCAGGAGAAGCAGCAGAGCGGTGGCCCCTTTCCAAGGCAGGGAAGAGCCGGGATAGGGCTCTGGTCCTCCTCTAACTTCCTGGATCTCTCCTGTGTGCAGGCACACGAGAGGGCGTGATGGAAGGAAACGCAGTCCACTCTGTGTCCCTTGTGCTGGCATACAGAATTGTTCCAAAAATAAGTGACCAGGGGGTTTCCTTCGCTCTCTAGGGAACTGTGGGTCATTTGTGGGGGAAGCTTATGTTTGGTGAGGTTGTTAGGCGTATCTCCAAGCATCAGTTGCTAATGTAACCTCACTGTTTTTGGTGATGCGATGTTATGTTCTCCGACCAACCCCCACTGGTGGCCCTGAGGGTGGCAGGGCAGCAGCACGCCAAGGAGATGGGCTGTAGGACTCTGGCACCAGCCTGGGCAAGTGAGACGTGGGGCACTTGACCTAGGCCTTAACAGAGTCAAGAGTGGCAAAGGAAAAGAGGGTCAACTGGTGTTGGAACGGAGGATTCCGGAAAGGTCATAGAGACCTGGCTGGAACATGCAACTGAGATTGAGTCTGAGGCAACATCCACTCTTTGGTGAGTGAGGATTTCTTCAGTGGACACTTTGTACCAGCTCTGAGAGCCGTCACCCCTGCTTCCTGCCACAATGTGAGTCAGAAGGACAGTGCTGATGCGTCATTCATTCTGTGAACAGCATAATAAAGAAATATATGCATATTCAAGGAAAAAAAAAAGACAGCTCTCTTTGGGAATGGGGCAAGGGCCCTGTGGTGACTCTCCACAGCACGTGACTGGGCTCGGAGCAAACACTGGGCAAAGCCTTGCTTATTGGCTACATGACGGAAAGGAGCACCGTGTCGTTTAGGAACTGCATTCATGTGCGTGTTACAGAAACTCAA
Source organism: Dasypus novemcinctus (assembly GCF_030445035.2). Taxonomy (NCBI): domain Eukaryota; kingdom Metazoa; phylum Chordata; class Mammalia; order Cingulata; family Dasypodidae; genus Dasypus; species Dasypus novemcinctus. Next base: position 57,406,584 of record NC_080689.1, on the reverse strand, counting down.
AGAATAGTGGGTTTATTCAATGTTTTATATATATACTTTGTATATAGTAAATATTACATAATTTAACAGAAAAAATAGTACTGTAAGGAGGCTGGCTTCTAAGTCAGACTACCTGGGTTTCAGTCCTGGACTACTCCTTAACAGGTTGTGTGTCCTTGGTTGATCACTTAACCCCTCTAAGCTTCAGTATTCTCCTCCTTCAGATGGGGGCAGTAGAAGGGTTGTATTGGCTCCCTAAGGCTACCGTAACAAAATACCAAAACCTGGGTGGCTTTTAACAACAGAACTTTGTTCTCTCACTGTTCTGGAGACTTGAAGTAAAAATAAAGGTATCAGTAGGGCCGTGCTCCCCGTAGGCTCCAGGTAAGGATTCTTCCTTTTCCCCGTCTGCCTTCCGATGGCTCACTGCCATCCTTGATTCCTGGGCTTGTAGCCGCATCACTGCACTCTGCCTGCATCTTCACACGGTCTCTTACCTGCCACCGTCTCTGTATCCAAATCTCCCTCTCCTTTCTCTTCTAAAGACACACTCTTTGGAATCAGGCCTACTCTCTTTCAGTAGACCTCATCTGAACCAGATTACCTCTGCAAAGACCCTGTTTCCAGAGAAAGTCACAGCCGTAGTTGCAGGAGCAGATGACTTTGGGGTGGTGGAAGAGGGATACCATTCAACCCACTACAAGTCCCTGCTTCATAGCATTGTTACGAGGCTTCTATGAGATAATACTTGCAGAGCACTTAATAAGTGCTCAGTAAGCATAAGAAGCAATTACTGTTGTTAATTTTACTTCTGAATTTACTTTCCCACAAATTACTGTGTATAATTAAAGTAATTATCTGTCAGGGTGTCCATCTCTCCACCAGGACAATGAGCAGGAGATCTGCTCATCTCCACCTCCACCTCCGCAGTACGTCTCACCCGTCTTCCTCCAGTCCTCATCCCTCTACCTCCCTCTCCCAATTAACCTTACACACACAAGCATGACCAGCAGCCTGGGCTTGTCTGACAGATTATATAAAAGCACATATGTGGATGCCAAGAAGGGAATCCTAAGCAAGAAGGGCCAGAATCTTCTTTGCTTTAGGGTCTAGCAGATGTGACTTATGCTTTGGAATGTGTGTGTTTAATTCTTTTTTTTTTAGTAGGTACTGGAGAACAAACCCAGAACCTCGTATATGGGAAGCAGGCACTCAGCCACCGAACTATAACAGCTCCCCATGTGTGTTTAACTCTTTTTTTTTAAAAAAAAGATTTATTTATTTATTTTTTATTTATTTAATTCCCCCCCCTCCCCCGGTTGTCTGTTCTTGGTGTCTATTTGCTGCGTCTTGTTTCTTTGTCCGCTTCTGTTGTCGTCAGCGGCACGGGAAGTGTGGGCGGCGCCATTCCTGCGCAGGCTGCCCTTTCGTCTGGGCGGCTCTCCTTACAGGACGCTCTCCTTGTGCGTGGGGCTCCCCTACGTGGGGGACACCCCTGCGTGGCGCGGCACTCCTTGCGCGCATCAGCACTGCGCATGGGCCAGCTCCACACGGGTCAGGGAGGCCTGGGTTTGAACTGCGGACCTCCCATGTGGTAGACGGACGCCCTAACCACTGGGCCAAAGTCCGTTTCCCTGTGTTTAACTCTTAATCTTTTTATTTTTCTTGTAGGATGCCAATTACTGATAGGGCCATATCCTATATTTCAGTTTCTTCTTTTTTTCTCCTATTAGCTGAATTATTAGAGGGTGGGGAATAAGGGAGAACCACTCTGTTAAAGGTCAAAGTTACATTCAAAGTATTCATATCTCAATATTTTCTCAATTATCTCGCACCATTCCTCTCCATTCACTTATTTTTTTATTCCCTCTCCCCCTTGTGGCTTGCATGCTGTCTGCTCTCTGTGTCTGGTGGCACTCCGTGGCGCCCGGGCCAGCGGCTCTCTATGGCATGCGGGCAAGCCTGCCTTCACCAGGAGGCCCCAGAACTCAAACCCAGGGCCTCCCATATGGTAGAGGGGAGCCCAACTGATTGAGCCACAGCTGCTTCCCCCATTCACTTTTTTCAATTTAAAATTCTGTTTTTTATATCAGTGTTAAAAGTTACTCAATTAACACAAGGTAATAACTACAATAACAATAAATCTGCTTTAGTCAACAGTGACACTCCTGTTATTTTTTTTTCTTAAGATTTATTTTTTAAAATTTATTTCTTTCCCCCCTCCCCTCCCCCCAGTTGTCTGCTCTCTGTGTCCATTCGCTGTGTGTTCTTCTGTGACCGCTTCTATCCTTATCAGCGGCACAGGTAATCTATGTTTCTTTTTGTTGCATCATCTTGTTGTATCAGCTCTCCATGTGTGCAGCGCCATCCTTGGGCAGGCTGCACTTTCTTTCGCAATGGGCAGCTCTCCTTATGGGGTGCACTCCTTGCACGTGAGGCTCCCCTACGCGGGGGACACCCCTGTGTGGCAGGGCATTCCTTGCACACATCAGCACTGTGCATGGACCAGCTCCACACGTGTCAAGGAGGCCCGGGGTTTGAACCGTGGACCTCCCATGTGGTAGGCAAACGCCCTATCCATTGGGCCAAGTCCGCTTCCTAGCAGAGAGATTTAAGACATTTAAATATGGATTTCAATTTTGATATTTGGGAAGTATCTTCATTTTCCAAAGTTGCTATGGCAAATAACACACAATGGGTTGGCATAACCAATGGGAATTTATTGACATACGGTTTCACAGTGTGGAAGACTCGCTTTCCCCTGGGGTTGGTGGCATTCTGGCTGGATGGCAATCCTAGGGTCCTTGACTTTTGCATCACATGGCAGTGACTTCTCCTTTCTCTTCCAGTTTCCTGCTGACTTCTGGCATCTGGCTCTTCCCTGTGGCTTTTTTCTCTCCCCTTATTTTTGTTCACTCCTCCTACTTGAGGGATTTGAGATGAAGTCTGCTCTGACTGCTTCAGCCTGAGAAGGGACTTCGATATTATGGGGCAGAGGAATGGGATTGTTTTGCTTGCTGTTGAAGCAACTCCTTGCTTTGGGGATGGGGCTGGTCCATCAGCATCATTTTATTAGTTGTCCCGGGCAGGCCTGAAGAACTTTCTGCTGGGTTTCAGGGCTCTGCTGGCAGAGGAACAGACTTTGGAATGTGTTTTGTTGGTTCTCTGTGTTCTTCCATGAAACCCTGGGTGGGTAACATCTAAGCGATGCATCCCTAGAGTTCCAACCAGGACATTCAAATTTGCTGAAGTAAAGACAAGAGACATCACTATAGAAAGATTTAGATGATGATGTGGTCTCTATTGATTGTGGGAAATGCCTCTGGAACTGGGATTCCCAAGAAATAATGAAGTCACACTTGGCTAGAAGGTTTTGACAAGCCCTGCTGGAATCCTGGCAGCAGAAGTCTCAAGCGGAAAGTCTGTTTTCACTGTGCTCTTGGAACTGGAGAAATAATAAGTACAAAGGCACCCTCTCACCCCACTTTTCTTCCCTTTTTTAGCTTGTATAGCACAGGCTGCCTGTATCTGGCTCAGAAACTATGCATTCTGCAACATGCTTTGCAGCGATTACCTTTGTGTTCTCGGTAATTGCAGTTGGTTTCCTTGGCTGGAAACAAATGGAAAGAGCAGCTCATATTTAGTTGCTCTCCCAAATCCCTAACTCCCAGCAAATACAGCCCACAGCATGGTGCTTACCCTAGTGCTTTTGCCACGGCTGCTGAGTCCCACGGCCGCTCCGACTTTCCCAGCTGCGGCCCCTGGGCCCCTCCTGGCAGATCTGCAAACCCCCTGCGTGCCTGTGCCAGTGCTACAGATCACAGTGTGGCAAGGTCAGGGGTTAATTCAGGCCTGACACGTGGTAACTTAGTGTCGTGGATTGAATTGTGTCCCCCCCAAAAATAACGTTGAAGTCCTCACCTCCAGCCCCTGGGAATGGGGCCTTACTAGGAAACAGGGCCTTGGCAGGCCTAAATTAAAATGAGGTCATGCCGGATGAGGGTGAGTCCTAAGTCCAATGACTGGCGTCCTACAAGAAGAGGGAGATCTGGAGACACGGAGACACCGGGGAGACACAGGGAAGAAGGCCCTGTGGTCACAGAGGCAGAGATGGAGGGTTGCCGCTACAAGCTGAGGAGCCCCTCCCTCATTTTCTCCCCTGGTGCCTTCAGAGGGAGCCACGTGCAGCCAACACCCTGACCTCAGACGTCTGGCCTCCAGAAGAGGGAGAGAGTGCATACATTCCCGCTGTTCTAAGCCATTCAGATTGTGGTTCTGTAACACAGGAGCCCTGGGAAACGAATGCTCTCATGAAAACGTTTATGACGGGGGTGATGACGGTAACGACAGCTCTAGAACACTTCTTAAGCGCTTCCCAAGCACTGCTTTGCTAAGGGCTTTTACCTCAACTACCTCAACGAATCCTTACAACCCTGTGAGTTAAGTACTATTATTATCCTTATTTTGTAAAGGAGGAAACAAGGCTAAAGAGTTGAGTCGCTTGTCTGAGGTCACCTTGCTGTAAGGTGTAGAGCCAAATTCAAGCCAGCCAACCTGACTTCAGAGCTGGAGCTCTTGGCCCACTAAGTGGGGAGGCCCTGGGCACAGCTGGAGGGGTGCCGTCGGCCCTCCAAACTGTCTTGGTGGACAGCTGTGCATTACCCTGTCCAGCCCTGCCTGAGAGGTCATTTTCTCAACTTTAGCCTATGCAAGGATCACTTGGGGGAGGTGTGCTGATAGTGATGCCAATTTCTACCTTCCCAGAAAGTCCCTTCCAGTAGGTTTTTAACCAAGTGATTCTATAAGATGTCTGAAAAATTGGGAATTACAGGATCAACTTACTTTTAAACTGTACATTAGTATGTTTTTCCATGAAATAATCTCTAAAGCAAATGACCCAATTATTAATCTGAAAAGAAAAGAATATATACACTCTAAGAAGTCCAAAGGGAGTGCAAAAAATGTGGGAAATATGAGGAAAGTAGTGTGTTTATTGTACCTTTTTAAAAGAGACATTTAGAGATACTTTACCTGAAAACACATTGAAACTATTTCTTGAAAATGTAGTTGACATTAAAAAAACTTTACCCTATTATTCCCAACTTGAGGACTACTTGAGTTTCCAGTGGTCTCAGATGATACCGTTTGAGAAAAGTTGCATTTATTTCTAACCCTTTGAGTTCCCTGGTGGAGTCTCTGGGGTGAGGTTGTTGGACTCCTAGGCCCATTGTGATTGTGGGTGGGGGGAACCCCTGAGGAGACTGCACCGAGACGAAGCCTTGTCCACTGTGTTGCCAAACAGACACGAGAGCTTCTGAATTATTCTTTCTGCAGGTGGAGATTTAATTTCTGTCCAGTCCAGAGTTTTGCTTCTACTGGGCTGGTGACTAAGACCTGTGAGTGGATAATTCCTGGGTCTATACTGTTCTCCCAGTTTCTTGCTTCTTTCTACTTTCAAGGTATCTTTCCAACCTACCTGTTACCATACAGATATATGACCACCACTTCTGATACAAGTCCCTTGGCTGGATGTGCAATCGATGGTGAAGGAGTGCTGCTGAGGAAGAGTAGGAAAAAGGGAAAGGGAGAAGGGAAAATAACATGTAGCTAGGCAGTGTTAAAAATGTTTTAAGCCTATTCTTTTTGGCTTTCCTGAGTGAGGTTGAGATTTTCCATGTGTAGCTCAGACTGTTCAAGCCTATGTAAGGAAACAATTAGTCTACACATTGGTAGACTCCCCCAGGCCAAATATAGAGAAGGGTTTAAAGGAAAGGAAAGTAACTTTGTCTAAAGTGACTAGTCTAACAAGTTACAGAACTGGGATCAGAGCCCAGCCCTCTCCTCCCACTTTCTGCTCTTCCACTCCATCATGCTCCTTCCAAAGAAGTAGTGACATTAGAATAAAAATTTTAAAAAAAGATTTCAAACCAATTACTGATTAAAATTGTTTTATAAATCATTAATGAGAGTATAGGGCATCTTTATTGCTTTAATAACAAACCTATCTCTGATTTATTTTATATCTCCTGTGTGTCAGGCTGTGCATGACACCTCCATGAGCAAACTCGTTTGTTCCTAACAACCTGCAAGGCAGATAGGTTTAATTGCTTGAAAACTGTAGGATCTGGAAATTTTTTCTATAACTTAATTTGTTCTTAAGCTCACTTGAAAATAGTTGCTGAAGTTCTATTTATTTTTGAATAGAAAAAGACATACACAAAATTAAAAAGGTAAAAAGAGAATACAAGTGAATCTCCTTCTCCCTGTCCCTTAGGCACACAGGACCTCTCCTTAGATGCATTCACTGTTCACTATAATCAGTTTTTTTCCCCAATCTTCTAGAAGTATTCCAATTATGTTTTTACCCCCTCCCATATGGCAGTATGCATTGTAGAACACATTGTTCTGGATCTAGTTTGTTGTTTTTTTTTTTTTTTTTGCTTTACAGAAAAAAATGTTTGGCATCTTTCCACTTGGGTCTAGAACGACCTCACTCTTATTTATTGGTAGCCACATGATGTTAAATTTTATGGATGAACTATAGCTTATTTAACTTGCCCCCTTTGGATGGTCATTTATTTCCAATATTTTGTTATAATAAAAATAGTGTAATGAATATCCTTTAATATATATATGGATTTTTATTTATTATTTGTGTGTATATGTAATTAAATTTCCTACACATGTGGCTAAAATACATTAACTTTAACCTAAATTTTAAAATGTTTTTAAAATTAATTTAATTATCTTTTAGCCAGTAACCAAATTATTTTCTTTTCCTGGACCAATCTCATTTCCTAAGTTGCAGATAGACTGAGCCATCTGAAAATAGGCCAATTTTTACACACAGGCCCAAGCACATATAGAAACGAATAGCTTATTATCTCAAATCTTACTAAACTGATAGAAAATATGACTAAAAATGGGATGGATTGAGTCAGTTGGAAGAGATTTTAGAAATAGAGATGATAAAAACCTCAGCATTTTAAAATTTGAAGTGATCTTAGAGGTCAGGTAGTCCTAGATGAGACCCCAGGAGACAAAATTCCTTGCTTAGCTCACAGAACTAATCACGGGTATGCTGATGGATGGATACATTTTAGGTTGATGCAGTGGCTCATAAGGAAAGGGTTAAGTTTAATTTTCACATAAAGATGAAACTAAAACCAGTTCTGCAGTTGGAGGAGGGAGGGAAAGGGGTTCTAGTGACTTTGGCGCCAAGAATTTGAAAAGTGATGCCAAAGCGAGGGTGGGACCAAAGAGAGGGGGCCAATAGTGGAAGTGGCACTGAACTTGCAAAGCAGTGCCAGGAGTGAAAGCAGCGCAGAGCTGCCTAGCCTGTGGGAATGTAGGGAGCGGCGACTCAGAGCGGGGACAGGGTAAGTTAGTTAGACCCCTCGGATAAGCTGTAACCCCTGAAGTACCCAGTCAATGGGGTACAGGTGGAGGGACCTGTGTGTTAGGTTTACGTTATAAATATCATTGTTTCTTGCTGTTTGGCCACCAACCATGTTACGCAGATCATGGGCCCGTTCTTGCAAGATGGTTAATAAAATTCTTTTCTTCTCCACAATTGGGTGAACTTTAGTTGTCTTACAGGTGCGGCTTTCTTTCTAACAACTTTGGGGGCTCATCTGGGATCCGAAGCTTCATAGGGGGACCCCCAGAGCAGACGAGGGGAAGGCGTGCCCTGCTGATTGAGTGGTCTCGGACTCGGCCATTGGGGGTCACCTCTGACAGCTGGAAGGACCCGAGGACAGACTCTTAGAAATGCCGGTTGTGGACAAGAAAAGGGGAAGGGAAAACCTGCCTCTTAATGACCAGGAAACCCTGTGCATAGGCCAAGGTAAAAAATGAAATTATTAAGTATTGCCTTGGTGGTGGGGAAATTCTGATGAGTCTAGGCTTGAAAGAAACCCAGACAAGACTCAGAATGGGAAGTAGAGGCAGTTGGTCGCCTGGGGAGGGGTATCGGTAAGATCCCTGGGGCTGATGAGTCTAGGCTTGAAAGAAACCCAGACAAGACTCAGAATGGGAAGTAGAGGCAGTTGGTCGCCTGGGGAGGGGTATCGGTAAGATCCCTGGGGACATTCCTCCCGATAGTCCATTAGGGTGGATGTTGGAACATTGGAACTATAACAATTGGACTAAGGGAAAAGAAATGACCATCCACTATATTCTGGCCAAAATACCAGGCAGAAGAGGATTGGCTCTGTGCCAACATTGCTTTCATAATTCTTTCTGTGTTTGTTTGTTCAGTTTTTGTTTTAATACATCTGGATGGTAATAGTAAATTGACAAATGAAAATTCTTAAAAGAGCTCTATTCAAATGGCTAAAAATCAAAAAAAGAACTTATATTGATAAATATAGTATGGAAATCTTTGAACTGCCTAAATTGAGATGGACAGTTTATTCTTTTATCACAGAACAGAATGAGGGATATGAGACTTAAGTAGATATAGAAATGTATAAGAAGTTTGTGGGAGTGCACTGACTAAAATTTTATTAGTTTGCTTAAAGGAATGTGTTTTTTCCTAAGATACTATTGCTGGTTTTCATAAAATCAGAGTGGAAAAAACTGGAACACATGTGACAAATTGTAGAAGGTAGCATTAAGTAAGGGAATATGTTTTGTGAAGGCGGAATTTGTCTTGAAATGAAGCAACTATTATCTATGTGGTTATGGATAGTTATTAGAAGTTTGTAGAAGCAATGTTTAAACTGAAATTCTTGAATGGTTAATTCCAGTAAGTCATCAATAAACAGAAACTGAATTGATTTTAATAACAAAAAGTAGTTTCATAACAGGAAAAACTGTCAGAGGCCACCTCAATCTGCACATTAAAGTGGTGGGTAAAGGAAGATAATCTTGATTTCATTGGGTATCCGTACTGCTGAAGTAAAATACTTGTTAAAATGTCATCATGGTGAAGGTGTAGAAGTGAAAAGCTCCATGGTGCTGAAGGGTGCTATGCTCTAGGCTGGCGGAATACTGGAACCTACCTTCCTAGCTTCTCTCTAGGGTCAACGGTGTTATAACCTGCTGTCTGTGTGAAGGACATGCTAAGTGGAGCAGTGATTTACCAGACTGCTGTGAGTAGAATTCAAACATAATTGGCATTATGGCCTGCTCCCATGTAGATGCTTGTATGGTATTGCAAAAGTGGAGCTCAGATCTATTAATTGCAACTCAAAAAGAAACTTATGCATTTGTTAGTGCATTGATTAGTATTAAGTACTGTACATATATCTCTCCTGTTCTAGATCTATGCTTGATGATTATGGTGATATCTTTTCTAAATCATATGCAGAGGGATATTAAACATGTTAAAAGGTCCTGGTAAACTTCATTTTCTAAGTAGTTAATAAAAATGCTTAATCCAAGAATCCAAGTCTCCCTCCTAGCCCTTATTGTTTTTTTTTTACACTTTTTAAATTAAACTTAATAGATTGCAAAGAACGTTACATTAAAAAAATGTAAGAGGTTCCCATATAACCCACTCCCCCATCATTTTTGTAAATTATATTTTTTGAAGATATATACATCACACAAAAAATGTTACATTAAAAAAACATAAGAGATTCCCGTATATCCCCCACCCCTCCATCCCACTCCTCCCACACCAACAACCTCCCCTATCATTGTGGCACACTCATTTTGGAGCACTGCTGCACCACATGGATAATAGTTTACCCTGTAGTTCACACTCTCCCCCAGTACATTCAGTGAGTTATGGCAGGAGATATAAAGTCCAGCATCTGACCCTGCAATATCATTTAGGACAACTCAAAATTCCAAAAATACCCCCTCATCACATTTCTTCTTCCCTCTCCCTGCCCTCCGCAACTGCTGTGGCCACTTTCTCCATCTCAATGCTACAATTTCTTCTATTACTAGTCACAATAATTTTATAGTAGAATATCAGTAAGTCCACTCTCATCCATATTTTATTCCTCCATCCTGTGGACCCTGGGATAATGATGTCCACTCCATCTCTATATCAAGAGGGGGCTTAGATTCCACAAGGTTGATGGAGGCAATTCTTCTGCTTGCAGTTGTAGGTACTCTTGATTCCCTGTTAGCTGACCTGGATAAGTCCAACAAACCAGAGAGTAGGAGTTGCAACTCTGCTGAGGCTCAGGGCCCAGCTGGCATGGGCAGTCCAGAGATTCAAGTCTCCTGAGTATACACCATCCCTAGTGCCAACCACAGGTTCAGTAAAAGTGACAGAAGAGGCATGTGTGGAAAGGTCACATCTGAGTCTAGCTCCATCACATTCAGAAGCACGAATTCCAAAGTAGGGCCGTCTGACATGGCACAGAACTCCAAATCCATCTGCCATGACCATACACCCTGTGGGTCTCCATAGGCTTCAGGAGAACCAGTACCTAGGGTTGTATCTACTTTGGCTTTTTCTGGGGTCCTACTGAGGCATGCTTAAGCATGACCCCTCTGATGACCTCCTGACTCTTTGGAAGACTCTTAGCCATGTAAACTCATTTGTCTTTGCCATTTCCCCCTTTTATTCAAGGTCAAAAAGCAGTTTTTAACACATGATCCTACATGTAGGCTGAGATAGTCTGCTGGTCTGAGTTGACCCTTTTATTCAAAGTCTCTTTCTAGTTGCATCACCAGTTAGTGATTGATAGTAATCCCTCAGTGCCAGGGAGGCTTATCGCCAGGAGTCATGTCCCACACTGGGGGGAAGGTAATGCACTTACATGCTGAGTTTGGCTTAGAGAGTCCTAGTCCTTATTTGAAAACCTGTCCCACTCATATCCTGGGGAGGACTGGCAAACCCACATGCCATTCTGCCAGGGCTAAGCATTTTCCCACCAGGAAGGAAACAGCAAGTGAAGTGGCTGGGATCCACTTCAGCTTAACCCCATCAAGATAGTCTATGGGTAACATTTCCTCACCTAGGACCTGGAAACCAATTTCTGTTGAAAACCCAAAAAATAAAGCCCATCAACTTTGAGAAGGTGCAGACTTTAGGCACCTGACCTTTTCTATTTTTGTGGTCAGTATCCTTTCAGTGAAACCCTATATCCTCAAAATTCTAATTAAGTTTATTTTTTCCATCTTGTTAGTCATACAGGAATTTCATCCAGTTTCACCCAGGGTACCATGGTCGTCTTCCTCCAACCATGATAGAATAGCAGGAGGGTTTTACACCTTGTCAGGTAAGACCTACTGCCCCTAACCAGTGGGAAGGAGTTACAAAATAACGACCATCATCCTTCAGCACCCCTTTAAGAACGAAGGTGTAAGCTCTCAGGGGGAGATAGAAGCTTTAGAGGGGCTCAAACGGGCACTGGGGCAGGCTCCTATACTAGCCCTCCCTTCCCTTGAGAAATTTTTCCACCTGTTTGTTACAGTAGATAAAGAGACAGCCTTGGGGGTTCTGACACAAATGGGGGGAGGTCAAAGGAAACCAATATATTGTCTCAGAAAGGTAAAGGTGGTTGACTGATTCCAGAATTCTGAAGTATGAGGCTATCCTAATGGAAAAAATGACTTGGTTTTGACAACTGACCATAGTGTAAACCCAGCCTCCTTCCTTTGGAAGGGACCTGACTGAATGGAGGCTCCTGAGCATGATTATTTAGACCTAATTGAGTATCAGACCTGAGTCCAGTCCAAGCTAGAGGAACTTCCCCTACACTTGGGAGAAAAATTGTTTATAGACAGGTCCTTTAGGATCCTAGAAGTAGGGAGGCACAATGGCTTTGCAATTGTAGATGGACTAACTTGTGAGATGAAGAAAGCTGGCCAATTGCCCAGTGACTGGTCAGCTCAAACTTGCAAATCATATGCATTAAATCAAGCCCTGGAATTATTAGAGGTAAAGAAGGGTACAGTCTACACTGATCCTAAGTATGCCTTTGAGGTAGTCCACACCTTTGGAAAAATTTGGGAAGAGAGGGAATTGATTAACAGTGAAGGAAAAGGGCTAGCCCATGGAAAATTAATTAAACAAGTATTGGCCAATCTACTCTTACCCAGGAATATATCGGTGGTGCATGTAAACAGACACCAGAAAGGACATATGTTTGAAGCAAAGAACAATAGGTTAGAAGATGAAGAGACTAGGGAAGCCTCTCTTAGTTCCCCTTTGAAGATGATGATCCTGATACCCTCCATTCCCGAAGAGTTTGGAGTCCCCACATTCTCTGAAAAGGAGGTGAAAGAGCTGGAGCAGTTAGGAGTGACCCTAGATGGTCAAGAGAGATGGCTCCTCTTGGATGGCAGGCAATTTGTTGCATAAACAAATGATGAGAAGTATTAATAGTCTTACACCAAGGGAGTCACTAGGGGGTATAGGCCATGTATGATCTGGTTCTTAAGTATTTTGAATGCATAGACCTTTATACTGTAGCTAAACAAATAAGTGAACTATGTATAATTTGCCAAAAGGTCAATAAGGAAGTCTTAAGGAGGCAAGAAAAAGGGGGCAGGGAGCTGGGCCTCAGACTGTTCCAGAGCATTCAGGCTGATTACACTGAAATGCCCCCAATGGGTCGGCTAAAGTATGTTCTGGTTATTATAGATCATCTGACATGATGGGTGAAGGCATATCCTCTGATCTCGGCTATAGCACCAGGAACTTCTAAAATTATCCTTGAACAAATTATTTCTCATTATGGGTTAGTGGAAAATATAGACTCAGACAATGGTAGTCACTTAACCTCCCATGTACTGCAGAATGTTATGCGAAGCTTGGGTGTCACGTGGAACTTCCATACACCTTGACACCCGCCATCTTCAGGGAGAGTAGAGAGAATGAACCAAACTTAAAAGAAGCATCTTTCTAAATTGGTCTTAGAAACAAAGTTACCTTGGATTAACTGCTTACCCATAGCCCTACTGAGGATTAGAACTGCCCCTAGGAAAGAACTGGGAATCTTTCTTTACTAAATGCTTTTTGGTTTGCCTATTCCTAGGAGGACTGGAGACCTCCCTTCTTAAGAGTTGAAGAATCTCTTCCTTAAGAATTATAGATCTTTGCTGTGCTGGGGTGTTCCCAAACCCTGAGTGGGCTGTTTCAGGGGCTTGCAGGGCAGGAAGTGTCTGGATGTCGATTTGGTGAGACAGTGACAGAAGAGATTCTTGCAAGAGGTGGAATTTTGGGTTTCTGACATGGAGGTCAGAAGTTGTGGGCGGGACCCCTCCTCCTAGGGCTGGCAGCCTGGCCACTGTGATCCCTGAAGGCTTTGTTGTGCTGCGGTGTTCCCAGGCCCTGTGTTAACTGGATGCGTGGTTCCCAGGTCTGTGTCCCCTAAACCCTGGTGGCCCACACTCCAGAGACTCACACACCTTGAATCTGTAATTTCATGGACTTCCCATCCCTGAATCCACCGCGCCCTGAGGTCCGTGTGAGGTCCTTGATTACCCTAGCCCTCGGCGTTTTGTGTTGTTGTTCTTTTCTTCTCTCTCTCTCCTTGAACTTGGAGGAGTGTACCAGCTGACTTGGGGAGAGTCTGGGAAGAAAGGAGAGGTGAATCTCCTGAGAAAACCCAATTTACCTAAACATCCTGGGATAGGAAACTTGGTCTGGGAGAAGGTGGAGTCAGAAAATCACTTAGACCTTTCCTAGCACACCTAAGGGGGAGGGACTGTAGGAGGTGCTATCCAAGCTTCCAATAACATATTTGGGGTTTCTGGTGAGGTGTAGGTGCTCTCATGCTGGAAATAAAGAGTCATGGTCTTCTGTGTTGAGTTGGTTCAACAAGGACCTACTTGAATCTCCTACAGGACCTCTCAGGCACCTTTCCTGCTGCCCTGGGAGAGAGAAGTGAGGAAAGGAGAAAGGGGGAAGGTCAGATCCCTAAGTGTATTATTTAACTGCAAAGAGGATTCCTAGCTTGAAATGTTGTTTCTGTGTGTGTGTGTGTGTGTGTTTGCTAATATTGCATTGTCTCCTGGTCTTTTCTCCTGTTTTATCACCCAAGGTCCTTTTTCATTTATTTAGTTTTTTTCTCTTTTTCTTTTTCTTGCTTGTTTCCCACCCCCTTTTCTTTTCCCCCCTTTTTCTTTTCTCTTTTTTAATTTTCTCTCTTTTTCTTCTTCTTTTCTTTTCTTTATATAATAGGTACTGCAGGGAGTGCTTCACACTTGCTGTGTTTCCTCATCCTCCATTTCCTCTTTTCTGTGTGTATTGATTTTGGCCACCTACACTATCCCCTTTCTGCCACATCTTTCTATCCTCCATCATCTGCTGTTTCTCTTACATTCTACCTCCCTTTCTTTGGCCCCCAAGTTGCCTGACTTTTTATTTCTAATACCTCTGTTCTGTTTTCTGTCTCTTATCCACTCTTGATATTATTGTTTTTCTTTTCTCTCTCCCTCTCTCATGAAAACCCTGGCCTTTTAATTCATACTATAGTCCTCCCCATATTCAGTTGACTATCTCATTATAGGTACTCTACTTACTGCTGTAATTCTACACAACTTACGTAAGTCTAATATCCATTCTCCTAGATCTCACATTGTTGCTCTATTAACATTTATTACCAATACTACTCTATACATTTTCTTTTCTTACTCATTTTGCTTTACCTGGCCCTATTATTTTCCTTCAAAGTGAACTTAGCCAGCAACAAGAAAATAGAGTAAGAAGAACAAAGTGACAAGGAGAAGACATAACACTTACACATGAACAACAAGTAATTAATCCCCAAGACTAGACAAAGAAGCTAAGGAACTGATTAAACCCATCAAGATAAAATGATGACCAGACAACAACAAAAAACTACAAACCAAACCAATAATCAGGAAAACATGGCTGAATCCAATGAACAAACTAAAAACCAGGAAGAGGAGCAGAACATCGGACAAGTAATTAAAGACCTCAAAACATATATTAGAGACCAACTTAATGAAGTAAAGGAAGAGATAACAATATGAAGAAAACATTTGGAGAGGAAATTGTAGACATATGCAAAAAGATAGCAGATATGATGGTGATGAACACCACAGTTCAAGAAATCAAAAATATACTCTCAGCAAATAGCAGCAGATTAGAAGAGGCAGAGGAGAGAATTAGCGATGTGGAAGACAGTACATCTGAAATCAAACAGATAGTAGAACTGATGGATAAAAAGACAGAAAAAATCCAGCTAGGACTTAGGGACCTGAATGACAATACAAAATGCACAAACATACATATCATAGGCGTCCCAGAAGGAGAAGAGAAGGGAAAGGGGACAGAAGGGGTGTTGAAGGAAATAATGACTGAAAACTTCCCAAATCTACTGAGAGAAATGGATGTACATGTCCAGGAAGCACAACGCACCCCAAAGACCATAAATCCCAACAGGCCCACCCCAAGACATATACTTGTCAAATTATCCAAAGCTCAAGACAAAGAGAAAATTCTAAAAGCAGCAAGAGAAAAGAGAACCATCACATACAAGGGAGACTCCATAAGATTAAGTGCTGATTTCTCATCTGAAACCATGGAGGCAAGAAGGCAATGGTAGGACATAGCCAAGGTACTAAAAGAAAAAAATTTCCAACCAAGAATACTCTACCCAGCTAAACTAGCATTCAAAAATGATGGAGAGTTCAAAATATTCACAGATAAACAGAAATTAAAAGAGTATGCCAACAAGAACCCTGCCCTTCAAGAAATACTAAAGGGAGTTCTTCAGGAAGAAAGGAAAAAACAGAAGAGGCAGAGTTGGAGGAGAGTGTAAGAGCAACAAAAAAGACAAAAAGAAAAGGAAAAACAAACAAAATGTGACAAACACAAGTCCGAACAAATATGGCTAACATAAATAATTCCTTGAAAGTAATAACACTGAATGTCAATGGATTAAATTCACCTGTCAAAAGATTCAGACAGGAAGATTGGATAAGGAAATATGACCCATCTATATGCCATCTACAAGAAACACATCTTAGACCCAGGGATTCATGGAGGTTGAAAGTGAATGGCTGGAAAACAATCTTACAGGCAAACAATAACCAAAAAAAGGCAGGAGTATCTATATTAATATCAGACAAAATAGACTTTAAATCTGAAACAATTGTGAGAGACAAAGATGGATACTACATATTAGTGAAAGGGATAATCTTTCAAGAAGAATGAGCAATCATAAATATTTATGCTCCTAACAATGGCACCTCCAAATACATGAGGCAAATGCTGGAAAAACTAAGTGAAAGAATAGATGCCTCTACAATTATAGTGGGAGACTTTAATACACCACTATCAACTTTGGACAGAACATCTCAAAAGAAAATCAATAAAGAAACAAAAACTTTGAACAGTATATTAGAGGAGCTGGATCTAATGGACATATACAGATCATTACACCTGAGTACAGCAGGATATACATCTTTCTCAAGTGCACATGGATCATTCTCCAAGATAGACCATATGCTAGGCCACAAAGAAAGGCTCAATGAATTCAGAAAGATCAAAATCATACAAAATAATATCACTGACCACAGTGGAGTGAAGCTGGAAATCTGCAAGGGCCAAAGGCCCAGATTTCACACCAAGATATGGAAATTAAAGAGCACACTCTTAGAAAAACAGTGGGTCAAAGAGGAAATCTCAAAAGAAATCAATAACTACCTTGAAACTAATGAAAATGATAACACAACATACCAAAACTTATGGGATGCAGCAAAAGCAGTACTGAGAGGGAAATTTATAGCCATAAATTCATACATCAGAAAAGAAGAAAGAGCAAAAATTGAAGAACTGCCTGCACATCTGGAAGAATTAGTAAAAAAACAACAAAGTAACCCCACAGAAAGAAGAAAGAAAGAAATAACAAAGATAAGAGCAGAACTAAATGAAATAGAAAATAAGAAAGCACTTGAAAAGATAAACAAAACCAAGAGCTGGTTCTTTGAGAAGATCAAAAAAATTGACAAACCCTTAGCTAGACTAACAAAGAAAGAAAGAGAGAAGATGCAAATACAGAAAATAAGAAATGAGAAAGGAGATATCACCACTGACCCCACAGAAATAAAGACTATCTTAAGAGGATACTTTGAAAAACTATATTCCAACAAAAATGACAATTCAGAGGAAATGGACAAATTCCTAGAAACACATAAGCAGCCTATATTGAGGAAAGAAGAAATTGATGATCTCAACAAACCAATCACAAATAAAGAGATAGACTCAGTCATTAAAAACCTCCCAACTAAGAAGAGCCCAGGGCCAGATGGCTTCATGGGTGAATTCCACAAAACACTCTGGAAAGAACTAAAGCCAATCTTGCTGAAACTCTTCAAAAAAATTGAAACAGAAGGAACATTACCTAACTCATTCTATGATACCAACATACCATTTGGCTAGTGCCAAAGCCAAACAAAGACACCACAAGAAAGGAAAATTACAGACCAATTTCTCTAATGAACCTAGATGCCAAAATCCTCAAGAAAATACTTGCTAACTGTATCCAACAACACATTAAATGAATTATACACCATGACCAAGTGGGATTCATTCCAGGTTATGCAAGGATGGTTCAGCACAAGAAAACTAATCAATGTAATACACCATATAAACAGTTTGAAGGAAAAAAAATCACATGATTATATCTATAGATGCAGAAAAAGCATTTGACAAAATATAGCACCCTTTCTTGATAAAAACACTGCAAAAGATTGGAATACAAGGACATTTTCTGAACATGATAAAGAGTATATATGAAAAACCCACAGCCAACATCATTTACAGTGGTGAAATCCTAAAATCTTTCCCTCTAAGATCAGGAACAAGAAAAGGATGCCCATGATCATCTCTTCTATTTAACATTGTCTTAGAAGAACTTGCTCGAGCACTGAGGCAAGAACCAGATATAAAAGGCATTCAAATTGGGAAGGAGGAAGTCAAAATTTCATTATTTGCAGATGACATGATCCTATTCATAGAAAACCCTGAAAGGTCTACAATAAAGCTTCTAGAGCTCATAAATGAGTTTAGTAAAGTTGCAGGTTATAAGATCAATGTGCAAAAATCAGTAGCATTTCTGTACACCAATGATGAGCAAGCTCAGGAGGAAATCAAGAAAAAAATACCATTTAAAATAGTCAATAAAAAAGTCAAATACCTAGGAATAAATTTAACTAACAACGTAAAGCTCAGGGGGAAATCAAGAAAAAAAATACCATTTAAAATAGTCAATAAAAAAGCCAAATACCTAGGAATAAATTTAACTAAAGATGTAAAAAACTTATACACAGAGAACTACACATCACTATTCAAGGAAATCAAAGAAGAACTAAATAAATGGAAGAATAGTCCCTGTTCATGGATAGGAAGACTAAATATTATTAAGATGTCTATCCTACCAAAACTGATCTACACATTCAATGCAATCCCAATAAAAATCAACACAGCATTCTTTAAGGAACTAGAAAAACTAGCTATGAAATTTATTTGGAAAGGAAAGAGGCCCCGAATAGCCTAAGATATATTGAAAAAGAAAAACAAAATTGGAGGAATCACACTACCTGACTTCAAAACATACTATAAAGCTACAGTAGTGAAAACAGCATGATATTGGCACAAGGAGAGACACACAGACCAATGGAACCAAATTGAGAGTTCTGATATAGATCCTCATATACATAGTCATATAATATTCGATAAAGCCACCAAACCCTCTCAACTGGGAGAGAATGACCTATTCAACAAATGGTGCCTGGAGAACTGGATATCCATATTTAAAAGAATGAGAGAGGATTATCATCTCACGCCTTATACAAAAATCTACTCAAGATGGATCAAAGACCTAAATATAAGAGCCAAGACCATAAAGACTTTGGAAGGTGGGGTAGGGAAGCATCTACAAGACCTTGTAATAGGAAATGGCTTCATGAACTTCACACCAAAAGCACGAGCAGCAAAAGAACAAATAGACATATGGGACCTCCTCAAAATTAAATCCTTCTGCACCTCAAAGGGGTTTGTCAAGAAAGTGAAAAGAGAGCCTACACAATGGGAGAAAATATTTGGTAACCATATATTTGATAGGAGACTTATAACCTGCATATATAAAGAACTCCTGTATCTTGAAAATAAAAAGACAAACAACCTATTTAAAATATGGGAAAAAGGTTTAAACAGATACTTCTCCAAAGAAGAAATACAAATAGCTAAAAAGAGCATGAAAAAACGCTCCAAATCTCTAGCTATCAGGGAAATGCAAATCAAAACTACAATGAGATACCATCTTACTCCCATAAGATTGGCAGCTATGAAAAAAAAAACAAAAAAAAAAAACAAAACAGAAGACTACAAATGCTGGAGAGGATGTGGAGAAATGGAAACATTCATCTACTGCTGGTGGGAATGCAGAAGGATCCAGCCATTCTGGAGGACAGTATGGCAGTTTCTCAAAAAACTAGCTATAGATTTGCCATATGACCCAGCAATGCCACTGCTGGGTATATACCCAGTAAAACTGAAAACAAGGACACAAACCGATATATGCACACCAATGTTCATAGCAGCATTGTTCACTATTGCCAAAAGTTGGAATCAACCCAAATGCCCATCAACAGATGAATGGATAAATAAAATGTGGTATATACCTACAAAGGAATACTACTCAACTATAAGAACGAATACACTACAAACTCACGTGATAACATGGATGAATCTTGAGAACCTTATGTTGAGTGAAGCAACCCAGGCATTGAAGGACAAATACTACATGACCTCAATGATATGAAATATGTAAACCAAGGTGCCTCAGAGAGCTAGAGACTGGATGATAGGCTTAAAGGAAAATGGGGGGTAGAGGAAGGATGTAAGCTGACACCTACATGGGTGAAATCTATGATAAGCTGGAGGTAAGTATTTGTACAAGGAAGGAATAAATTGGGGGAATTGGGTTACCTTTGGGTGGGGCTTTGCAGGCTTGAGGGGGGCTAGGGATGGGAGGATGGATATTATGTCCCAAGAAATTGGGGGGAGGGTGGGGCAACATATGAACATAGGAGATTGTCAGGTATTTGGTTGAGAGTATAATGCTGAGAAAACTTTTTCAAAAATATAATAAGGAAGGTTACCTATTTAAGATGCTGAAAGGGGATAATCTGATGCAGGACAGCCTCCTAGGGAGTATGTGAATGCTCATTTTGCCATAGTGGGTTATATCATTGGATAGAGACCCATATAATGAGAGTGAAGGTATACCCACATTCTGGGGAGGACTGATGTTCTCAAATAGAGGAAATTGTATCTCTCAAGAGAAATGGTGGCTCCCAGTGCATTAGGGCAGTTGAGCATGTCAAGTCGTCAACACTGTTGCAAGTATCTCTGAACATGGCCCTTCAAGCAATGAAGATTGACTGTCACTGTGGGCCCTAAGGGGAGGGGGAAAGAGGTATTGAATAGATGGAACCAATGTAACTGTGTGGGCAATAGAAGTGTTTCACAAGATTACGCAAGGATGGATATAAGACATGTTAAATTACACCAAAAATATATAGGGGATGATAAGCTAAAATGTAAATCATAATGTAAAACATAAGATAACTAAAAATTTAGAAAATTTTATAGTCTAAAATATAAACCACAATGTAAACCCAAATGTTACCTTGTTTGAAAGCTATTGTCTCAATATCTGTACATCAGTTTCAGTAAATATAATATGAATATGTAAAAAGATTATTGCTGTGGAAGGGAAAAGGGTTTTATGTTGGATATGTGGGAGTACGTATATTGTATATATGAATTCCTGTGATCTAAAACTTTTGTGAAGATAAGCTTAATAATTAGGGAAAAAAAAGAAAAAGATAGGACGTAGACACTGAGGAAAAGATGGAAGTAGTTGCCTTGCCAATTTGTATACAGGGCAACACTTATTGCAATGATGGAAGGCAAAATATCAAAAGCAAAGCTTTTGCATTTTTAAATTTTTTGATATCCCAATTTATTTTTGCCTTAATTTTTCTAAATTAATATGTATTCTCTATCTAACCTTTAAACTCATCACTGTATTCCATTTTACTATTAATGGAACCTGGCAATATATTGGGCTTCACTTTTGAAGAAGTTTTGGATCACAGAGAGGTTCAACAATGGCAGGGGAGGAATACTGGTGTGGGATGTTATTGACAGGGGACACATGGTTGGCAGGGAGTTCTCCAGGGCATATATCCAAGGTACATAAAAATGTTTGGATATTTTCATAATGGTTACAATTTAAAAAATCAACTGAGGGGGTGCTGAGTTCCTAGCCAGGGGAGCGCTATCACGGTCCCTAAAGGAACAGCAACAATCCCCCAAGTGCAATGACAAACACCAAAAAAGAAGGAAGGTCCAACAATGAGCCCTTGATAATGATGACTATGCTTGTGAGCCTGTGCACCTGAAATAAGAACAAGGCTTAGAGCTGCAGGGTGCCTAAGAGTTACCTCCTGAGAGCCTCTGTGTTGCTCAAATGTGGCCAGTCTCGAATCCAAACTCAGCATGCAAATGTATTGCCTTCTGCCCAGTGTAGGATATGACTCCCAGGAATGAACCTCCCTGGTGCCAAGGGATTACTACCAAGTACCAGCTGATGATGTAACTAGAAAATGACCTTGAATAAAAGGGTCAACTTGGACCAGCAGAATATCTCATTCTACATATAATACCAGGAGTTAAAAATGCTTTTTGACCTGAATAAAAGGGGGAAATGGAAAGGACAAATGAGTTTATATGGCTATGAGTCTCCAAAAAGAGCTGGGAATTATCAGAGGGGTTGCCCTAATGCACACATCAGCAGAGTCCCAGAGACAGATAAAGTAGATACAATCCCAGGTATTGGTTCTTCTAAGGGCTACAGAGACCCACAATTTCTATGGTCATGGCAGATGGAGTTCAGTGCCATGTCAGTTGGCCCTACTTTGGAGTTTGTGTCTCTGTGTGATGGAGCTGGACTCAGATGTGATCTTTGTCCACAAGTCTCTCCTGTTACTTTTACCGGAACTGTAGTTGTTGCTGGGGTTTAATGTATACCCAGGGGACCTGAATCTCTGGACTGACCATGTGACAGCCAGGCCCTGAGCCTCAACAGATGTGCAACTCCTACACTCTGGTTTATTGGACTTACCCCACTCATCTAACATGGAGGTGAAGAAGGTCAACCATCATACCAGGGAGCCAAGAGTGCCTACAACTGAAAGCAGGAGAATTGCATCCAGCATCCATGTGGAATCTACGCCCCCTCTTGATATAGATGTGGAGTGGACACAACCATTCTAAGGTCCACAGGATGGAGGAATAGAGTATGGCTTAGAGTGGACTTACTGATATTCTATTCATGACCTATTGTGATTAGTAATCGAAGAAAATGTGGCATTGGTGTGGAGAAAGTGGCCATGGTGGCTGCTGGGGGTAGGGAGTGGGAGGAAGAGATGTGATGTGGGGGCATTTTCGGGACTTGGAGTTGTCCTGGGTGGTGCTGCAGGGACAGTTACTGGGCATTGTATGTCCTCCCATGGCCCACTGGGTGGACTGTGGGAGAGTGTGGGCTATGATGTGGACCATTGACCATGAGGTGCAGCGGTGCTCAGAGATGTATTCACCAAGTGCAATGAATGTCTCATGATGATTGAGGAGGTTGTCATTATGGGGGGAGGAGTGGGGTGAGCTGGTGCGGGGTATATGGGGACCTCATATTTTTTGAATGTAACATTAAAAAAAATAAAGACAAAAAAATAGAGTAATCAGCTTATACTTAAAAAAAAAAAAAGAATTATATACTGGCTTTGTCCTCTACGTTGTCATCCCTTATGCATCGTGGTTTGTGGCCCAGACCCCACCTCTCGAATTCACTGTCCATCAACACCAACTTTGGGTCGACCTTGACAGTTGGGTCCTAATCAAGTTGTGGAAAGAGTTCAAACTTCAGCCAACCTGGGAAGGACCCTATCAAGTTTTGTTGACAACTGAAACTGCAGTCTGGACAGTAGAAAAAGACTGGACCCACTGCTCTTGAGTAAAAAAGGACCGGTACGTGAACTAGATGATAAGTACCCAACAACACCATCCAAGTCCTGGGAAATAACTCCAACCTTGGATCCTTTAAGAATCCCTCTGAGAAGGCAATAGTTGGGAGGGCATGTCAGGAAAGGGGGGGAGGGGACTGGTCAGATTCCGTATCAGAGAACTTTGCGGGAAGTTATCCCTCCACTTAGAGGGCAGGCTATTACCTATATCCACATTGTCAAGTGCCTTAAGATACTAGCAGATGAAGGATTTAAAGTTTCTGAAAATGAGAATAATTATACTGACTGATGTTTCAGATTCAGGTTATGACAAGCCCTGTTAAACTGATAGTAAATGTAAAGACCTGGACCCAGACTGTGCAGTTTGATGCCTGCCAAGTGATATAATGTGGGGATTTAGGACATCGGTGGTGGCTGAATGAGCAAAATAAATATCTATGCCCAGAGTCACTGAGAGGTTATCTCAACCATCCCCCCATCTGGACTGGAACTTTGTGTGGTAGACTACTGAGTACAAGGTGTGGACCACCAGCAACCGCAGAGGCTGTACTCACTGGAAATCGTTGGAGGACAAAATAGCCTTTTATAAAGGCAAGATCCCATCAGAATGCAAAAACCTCCAGTGTAACCCAGTGGTAATAACCATTAGAAAGGCAGACAAACTCAGCAACAACAGCTGTTATTCTTCCCCTGACAGAGCCTATGGGATGGTGGTGGATGTTACAGATAAAGATCTGCTGGGGAGGTTCTGTAGTCAAGTCCTTCCTCGCCCTGTGGATATGATGTCAACAACGTCCCCTCTAGCTAACCCTTCAGAGATACAGGGAAAACCCACCAAATGCCAGCTCCCGAATGCAGAATGATCCCAAAGCAGTCAGGGTATTTAAGGGAGAAGATTTAAAGCAGACTATAGAAACAGAGACAGGATATGGAGATGTAAATGCCTGGGTAGAATGGGTCAAATATACAGTTCAGAGTCTGAACAAAAGCAAATGTTATGCTTGTGCAACCAGTTGGCCCACTGTTCATATTGTGCCCTTTCCATTAGGTATGGAAGAGCATGAAAGTGAGTTTAAGTGCATGATGCTCCTCTTCCAGAATACTACTCCTGGTGAAAATTGCAGTACATCATCATCTGTCTTCCCTCCTGTCAAAAAGGGAAACATCAAAGCTGTACCAGCTTCCCATCTTGGTTTAGGAAGTCACTCTGCCAGTCCCTTTAGATGGGAAAAGGGCTCCAGGACATTGGGACCATGGTCTTGTGTACACAAGTATGGAATGTGAGTGAGGCTATACTGGCAATTTCTCCAATTTGGCCATACCATGAGCAGACCTTTGGTGATACTATAGAAAGGGCATCCTCCAACCAGCATTACCTGAGAAGTGGGGAGTTCAATTGGCCATCCCTTTACCCTGGCATTTGAAAAAGAGGAGGAAACACAAAACCAGGGAATGAGAAAGAAAAGAAGTTTACCTGGTTCCTTTGATGACTGAATTTATCTACATAGTATAGGAGTTCCCTGGGGAGTCCCAAATGAATTTAAATCTAGAAATTAGGTAGCTGCAGGATTTGAGTCATTCTTGTTCTGGTGGGTCACTGTAAACAAAAATCTGGATTGGATTAACTATATATATTATGATCAACAAAGATTTATCAATTACACTAGGGATGCAGTTAAAGGAGTAGCAAAACAGTTGGATGCCATGCTGAATGGCATGGGAAAATAGGATAACCCTAGACATGATGCTAGCAAAAAAGGAAGTATCTATATTATATTGGAAGTAGTTGCTATACATTCATCCCCAATAATACTGCTCCACATGAGACTATCACCAAAGCCTTGCAAGCCTTAGCAGCCTTATCTGAAGAGTTCGCAGAAAATTTTGGGGGAAGTGGACGTGGCTCAACTGATAGCACGTCTGTCTACCATATGGAAGGTCCAGGGTTTGATCCCCAGGGACTCCTGGCCCATGTGGTAAGCTGGCCCATGGTGCAGTACTGCCACACGAGGAGTGACCTGCCATGCAGGGGCGCCCCCACGTTGGAGTGCCCTACATGCAAGGTGTACACCCTACAAGGAGAGTCGCCCGGCATGAAAAAAGCGCAGCCCGCTCAGGAGTGGCACTGCACACACAGAGAGCTGACGCAGCAAGATGATGCAACAAAAAAGAGACACAAATTCCCAGTGCTGTCTGATAATGCAAGTGGATGCAGAAGAACACACAGTGAATGGACACAGTGAGCAGACAATGGGGGGGGGGGGGACGGGGAGAGAAATAAATAAAATGGATCTTTAAAAAAAAGAAAATTTGGCATTGACAACCCACTCACAGGATGGTTAGAGAGCTGGTTTGGAAAATGGAAAGGGGTAGCACTCTCTGTTCTGACTTCCCTTATCATCATGGCTGGGGTACTCACAGAAGTTGGATGTTGCATCATCCCATGTGCCAGAGGGTTAGCTCAAAAACTCATTGAAGCTGCCTAACCAAACAGATGCCCATACAGTACAAGCAAAACCACTTGTCCCCCCTTAAAGAGGAAGATCTCTGTGATGAAGAATGTGAGGAGGCTCTTAGCAGATTTGAGAAATGAAATTGTGAAAACTAAAGAGTCTAATAGAAAGAAGGAGGATTTGTAAGGAAAGGGTTAAGTTTAATTTTCACATAAAGGTGAAGCCAGAGCCAGCTCTGCAGTTGGAGGAGGGAGGTAAAGGGGTTCTAGAGGCTTTGGCACCAAGAAGATGAAAAGTGGTGCAAAAGTGAGGGTGGGGTCAAAGAGAGGGGGGCCCGATGGTGAAAGTGGTGCCAAATTTGAAAAGTGGTGCTGAATTTGAAAAGCAGCACCCAGAGTGAAAGGACGTGGAACCCGCTCAGCCCACTGGAATGTAGGAAACGGGGGAGCAGCGACTTAGAGCGGAACCCGGTAGGTTAGTTGGACCTTTCGGATAGGCTGTAACCCCTGAAGTACTCAATCATGGGGACCAGGGGAGGGACCTGCATGTTAGGCTTAGGTTACAGATATCATTGTTTCTTGCTGTTTGGTGGGCCAGCCATGTTATCCAGGTTGCAGCCCGATCTTGCAAGATGGTTAATAAAATTCGTTTCTCCTCCACAGTTGGGAGAGCTTTTGTTCTCTTACAGGTGCATCTTTCTTGCTAACAGGTTGAACTGCCCTGCCCAATCTAGTGGCCACAGCACTTGAAATGCTGCTAGTCTGAATGGAGATGTATTTTAGGTATAACATGCACTGTGAATGGTGGACACTTAATACAAAAAATGAATTGTAACATGTCTCATTGCTAATTTTTTATATTGCTTGCATACTGAAATGCTAATATCTTAGATACATTAGGTTAAATAAAACATATTGTTAAATTAATTTCATCTGTTTTTTATTTTTTTAAAATATGATTACAAAAAAATTTAAAATTATATGTATTTCTATTGGACAGCACTGTGTTGATATATTTGGAAAGAGGAAACCAGTCATTTGAAGACTCAAAGGGAAGACTTAGGTAATGAAAGTAGAGGCAAAAGAGCATGAAATGCAATTAAGGATAGAGCATGAAATGCAAGCAGGGATAGAGCAAGTTCTCCATAAAGAGCAGAGAATGAATGATTTTTCTCTAACATATACTTCATGTTAAGGATGTGAAAGTTTACACTGAGACTATTAAATTTTATATTCATCCCAGTATGTTAGCAGATGAATGTGGCATGCCCTTATTTACATACTAGCTTTTAATTGTATGATGCTGCTATTGCTTGATTCATTAGACAGTCTTATTTATTTAATGTTTATCTGACCAATTACTTTAAGAGAGAGAAATAAAGTAGAACATGTTCAAGAAATTGAGTGGTTTCTGTACCATCATCTGTCAGCCTGAGTCTCTAGTCTCATCTGAAAAAACACAAGTTAGCTTCTCAGGTACAAACTAAAAAATGAACAAACCTATTGTAATGGAAATGATTTGTCACACAACAGCAGTGCAAAAAGTCCCATTATGTGTCTGTGTTTATAACAACTTTATTAAGATATAATTCACATACCATAAAATTTACCCATTTAAAGTGTACAATTTAGAGGTTTTTAGTATATATACAGAGTTGTACAACCATCACCACAATCACTTTTAGAACACTTACCCCCAAAAGAAACCCATTGCCCTCCAACCCATTCACCCCCTCCTCGTCCACCTTCCCCGTCCCCAATACTGAGCAACCACCAGTCTACTTTTTTTCCCCTTTATATCTGCTAACTCTGGGCATTTCTTATAAGTGAGTCATCCAATGTGTGGTCTTTTGGAACTGGCTTCTTTTACCTAATGCAACTGAGGAACTGAATTTTAAATTAAATTCAAATTTAAATTTAAATAGCCAAGCCACATGTGGCCAGTGGCTACCATATCTGACAATGTGGCTCTGCAGTTTAAACCTCAAAATAGTTCATGCAAGGGGGCTGGACTTTTGTGCTCTCATTGGCTGTGCGCCGCCCTGGCGTTGGCGGGAGGATGCCGTGGGGCATAATTTCCCAGGCGAGGCTTTTAGCAACTGCCATTCACACAGCTGCCATGGGGTGGGGTGAGTACACTGGCCATTTAAATGAGTTCTGAGCGTCTACTGCAGTCAGTTCTCCTGACACCCTATTCTGTGGATGAAACCTGAGGACAACAGTGGATCATGTGCTTCTTGTGGTAGAATAACTCTCCTGGTCCCTGTCCTCACCTTTTCTCAAATCTTCACTGGCAATTCTCATACTGGTTTGCTGGTCTCAAAGGGGAGGCTCAAGATGTTTTGCATAAGCATATGGTAGGATGCAGAGGGATTTTTTCCTGTGGGTTCCTTACTAATAGGTCTTTCAGTCATAGAAAGGAAAACTGATTCTACAATATCTGCTCTGATCTTTGAGATGGTGAGCCCAAAAGTTCTAAAAAAGAAGAAATAACAAAAACAAGTTTTCCCTTTTCATGCTCAGGTGTCGTAGATGTGAAGTCATAAATGAGAAAAGCTGGATTCATGTTTTATTTATACCTATTATGCTTGATTTATGATGTTGAAGAATACATTCAGCTTAATTTATACAAGCATTAACTTTGGTAGAGATTAATTTTGAATCTATAGCCCTTTACTTAAGTATATCATTTCTATTTATAACCTTGACAATAGTGAGTTAAAAAAAAAAAACCCAAAGGGAAATACTTTAAGTTCTTAAAATGAGGATAACAAGAGTATGGGGTTCATATAGAGTTAGACACGGTGCTAGAATTTAGAGTGAATACAAAAGTCCTTTTCATTGAATTTGGTCATTTGGTAGAGAGTTTTACATGAAAATATGCACATATTAATACTTAATGATAAGGAATTAAGAACTCTGAAAGATTAATCAGTATTATGCTTATGTGATCTATGTCACATCTTTACAGCCTATTAGGCAAATGTGTGTGTGCACACACATGTGCAAGAGAGAGAGAGATCACACAAACATCATTCAGCATCATGAAAGCATCTGGGTCATGCAAAAGGTCTATGGGTAAAGTCTGAAAACTGACAGGGTAAAGAGCTTAGAGGAGGTTAAAACAGTATTCTTTCTTTTTCTTTATTTTCTTTTAAATATTACATTCAAAAAATATGAGGTCCCCCCCCCCCACCCCACCCACACCTCCCCTCCTACATCAACCAACTCTTCCATCATTGTGGCACATTCACTGTACCCGGCGAATACATTCTGGAGAACTGCTGCAGCACATGGACAGTGGTCCACATTGTAGTCCACACTCTCCCCCAGTCCACCCAGTGGGCCATGACAGGACACACAACGTCCAGCATCCGTCCCTGCAGTGCCACCTGGACAACTCCAAATCCTGAAAATGCCCCAAACCATATCTCTTTGTCCCTCTCCCGACCATCAGCAGCCACCATGGCCACCCTCTCCACATCACTATACAGTTTCTTCCCTTAATAATCACAACAGTTTCCACAATAGTGGCAGAACTTCCCTTAATAATCACAATAGTTTCCACAATAGTGGCAGAACACCAGTAAGTCCACTCTAATCCATACTCTATTCCTCCATCTTGTGGACCTGGGATGGCTATGTCCAGTCCCCCTCTAAATAAAGAGGAGGTTTAGAGTCCACATGGATGATGTGCAATTCTCCTGCTTGCAGTTGTAGGCACTCTTGGCTCCTGGTGTGATGGTTGACCCTCTTCACCTCCCTGTCAGCTGGCCAGGGTAAGTCTAAGAAATCAGAGGGTAGGAGCTGCAAGTCTGCTGAGGCCCAGGGCCTGACCGTCACATGGACAGTTCAGAGATCCAGGTCTCCTGAGTATACACCAACCCAAATGCCAACCATAGGTCTGGTAAAAGTGACAGAAGAGGCATGTGTAGAAAGGTTATATCTGAGTCCAACTCCATCACACTCAGGAACACAAACTCCAAAGTAAGGCTAACTGACATGGCCCTGAACTCCAGAGCTATCTGCCTTGACCATAGAACCTGTGGATCGCTGCAGCCCTCAGGGGAACCAGCGCCTGGGTTTCCATCTACCTTGGCTGTCTCTGGTACCCTTCTGAGGCATGCATAAGCATCACCCCCTGATGACTTCCTGGCTCTTTTTTGGAAACTCTTAGCCATATAAACTCACTTGTCCTTTCCATTTCCCCCTTTTTATCCAAAGTCAAAAAGCAGTTTTTAACACCTGATATTACATGTAGGCTGAGATATTCTGCTGGTCTGAGTTGACCTCTTTGTTCATGGTCTTTTTCTAGTTACATCATTAGCTGGTGCTTGGTAGTACTCCCTCGGTGCCAGGGAGGGTCATCCCTGGGAGTGATGTCCCACACTGGGGGGATGGCAATGCATCTATATGCTGAGTTTGGCTTAGACAGTGGCCACATTTGAGCAACATGGAGGCTCTCAGAAGGTAGCTCTTAGGCACCCCACAGCTATAGGCCTAGTTCATATTTCAGGCACACAGGCTCATAATCAGAACCATCAGTATCAAGGGTTCATCACTGGACCATCTATCTTCATTAGTCTTTGCCATTGCACTTCGGGGATTGTTGTTAAAACAGTATTCTAAATCCTGCTATTTGGGGTCTTTTTTACCCATGAAGAGACAGAACCCAATAGGCTCCTTCATGGGTCTTGTCCTTACCTCCATGCTAGGAAACAAGGGTGAAATTTATTGAGAATTTCCAGGCTGTCTGGATTCCTTCACACTTAATGGTGAGGCATTCTAGTTAAAGAGTTGGAATACTCAGTCTCCTGAGTGTAGACACCACTCATTTTATTAAGTTATTATTTTATTTTGCATACTAGTGAAAAAGATTTGCAATGACCTTACAATGTAAGGGACAAATGTAATAAAGCCATGGTAAAAAGCAAGAGCCAATAACTATTGTGTATGTGTTTATCATGTATGCATGTGTGTACATGTGTGTATGTATGTAAATTGAGAGAGGGACAGTATGGGAAGAAGAGAAAAATAGCCATGTCAAAAAATCAAAGGGGGAAGTGGCTGTGGCTCAACTGATTGGGCTCCCATCTACCGTATGGGAGGCCCTGGGTTCACGTCCCGGGGCGTCCTTGTGAAGGCAGGCTTGCCTGTGCCTGCAGAGAGCTGACGGCCCATGCCCTGCAGATAGCTGACAGCCTGCACCTGTGTCTGTGGAGAGCTGGCATGGCAAGATGACACAAGAAAGCAGACACAGAACATGTGGCAAATGCACACAGCAGACAGCAAGCAAGCGACAAAGGGGGGGATAAATAAATAAAATAAATTTTTAAAAAATCAAAGGGAAGCAGAAAAGGTAGCTTTGAGCTTCTTGACAGTCGAGAAAAGGGGAAGAATAGATCTCATTCTTAATACAGGAAAGTATATCAGTTGCCAAAAAAAAAACTACATATTTTTAAGTGTTGGATACTTTAATAATTCAACTCTTGTTCCTTACACCATTTACCTTGTAGTTATCTTTTTTTTTTTAAGATTCATTTTTTATTTCTAGCCCCTTTCCCCCCCTCCCAGTTGTCTGCACTCTGTCCATTCGCTGTATGTTCTTCTGTGACTGCTTCTATTCTTATCAGTGGCACTGGGAATCTATGTTTCTTTTTGTTGCGTCATCTTGCTGTGTCAGCTCTCTGTGTGTGCGGCGCCATTCTTGGGCAGGCTGCACTTTCTTTCGCACTGGGTGGCTCTCCTTATGGGTGCACTCCTTGCGCGTGGGGCTCCCCTACGCAGGGGACACCCCTGCGTGTCATGGCACTCCTTGCACACATAAGCACTGCGTGTGAGCCAGCTCCACAAGGGTCAAGGAGGCCCGGGGTTTGAACCGCGGACCTCCCATGTGGTAGGCGGATGCCCTAACCACTGGGCCAAGTCCGCTTCCCCAGTTACCTTTTATGATAGGCACACACATTGTATTTCTTATGATTTAGGAAAACAATTATAAAAATTATCTTTTATTTGTAAACCATAATTTAATTTTTTTTTCTGACTATAAGAGAAAGTTGCCTCTATTAAAAGTAAACTGAAGAAAATACTAGGATGTTTTTCTTTCCTTAGACCCCAGCCACCCCTAACCGCCTTGCACCTGGCCGTTTCGCTCACTGGCATTACCTGCCCGACACCGGCTGAAGCTTGGGTCTGTGACCCCGGTAGTGAGGGTGCTCTTCAGAGCTCTCTGCACCTGCCTCTTCCTGTGGACACAGTGCCACCAGGGGCGCAGAGGAGGAGACAGAGTGAGCCGACGTCCCCACCTGTGGCCGACGACCCCTCTCTCCAGAGATGATATGGTGTCTTCTGATGCCCTGGCACTCTCATGGCCCAGCAGCCAGCCAGCCTGCACTCCTCCAGGCCACGGGATACAGGGTGCCAAGAGAGGTGTCTGCGGGGATGTGTCACAATGGTCTCCCGAAGATGGGATCTTGTCTGTCTGTTTTTACTTGAAGAAATTGCAGGGACACCCTCCCTGTCAGTGTATGTTACTGGATAATGGCAGAGAGCATATCATTAAGTGGCAGTTCTGTAGGTTATCTGAGCAGGTGCTGGCTCCCGCCTGCTCCCAGACGCCCGCCTGGCAGCTGCACCTGTGGTTCTGAAGGGGAGAACGAATCGCCAGCGCGCCCCGGGAAGCAATGTGGGAGGCTTAGGAAGGGTGCAAATCTCTACTATGAACTTTCCTGCCACGAAGGGGGGGGGGGGGGGGGGGATTACTGGCCCTCGAAGGCTATCACAAACAGATAAGGAGCGAAGCTATAACGTGATTTGACACGGGGTTTCGAGGGGCCTCCCTCAGAAGTGTGGAAAGTGCAGCATTAAAGCCACCGTTTCAGGAGCTTCAGATCTGAAGTCGTGTTGCTCTGTCCCGCCGTTTTCTTTTCACAGGCTTTGCCTTAGGCCTTGCCATGGAGTTCCTTTTTCTCTCCCTTTCTATCCCCAGTGTACGGATGAAGGTTTGCAACGCTTCACGCTTGAAGACTTGAGAAAAACAGTAAATTCAGTGGGACCGACGTCACAGACGCCGGCTTCACCTGCGTTTGCTTGCTGCGAGGAGAAAAGCCTGTGAGGAAAGTAGACTGCGGCCGAAGGAACGGATCAGGCTCAAATATAATTGCTCGTTTCTATCCGTCTCTTGTGCCTCACGGAGGCCCTGCAGCTCGAAGCCTCTCACCACAGCAACTGGGAAGGGGCTGCGCCTCCACGTCTCCTCGTTGACACCAGCTGCGGCTCCACCGAGGCGGCGCCCGCAGCTGCTGCAGCCTCCGCGCGCTGCTCGCCAGGGTGGACCCCTGCGCTCGGGGCAGCGGAAACGAAGCCTGGAAGAAACCCAGCCAGCTCGGCAGTCCCTGTCCTGAACCGCCGGCAAAGCAAAGAGCCGAATCATTCCACGCCCAGCTCCGTGGGTGCTGAAATCGGGCTCAGATCACTGGGTTAACGGTCTTAGAAGACTTGAAACAAAACTCTACGAGAGAAGACCAGATTCAGTGCCCAGCTGAAAGGCGCGTCTATTCTCTAAGAAAACCAGAGAAGGCAACCAAGAACGTCAGCTGTTCTGGAGCAATCCTGCTTCCAAGCATTCTTATTTTGTGGTCTATAAAAGTCCTCTTGTTCCTACTGGAGCATGAAGATGGGCAGGGCCTGGGGCTGGTGGCGCTAACGAGGGCGGAAATCCTTGGGCAGCGCTGCCCTGGGTGTGAGGTGCAGGTGGAGCCTTCGAGATGGTTCTGGGGGCCTGGGAGAGGGTTCAGGGGAAAGGGACACTCAACAAAGAGAAGGACTAGGACAAACCACCTGTTCCACTGTTTTGCTTAGGCCAACTTAACCCCTGGAATTTATTTTGTGAGTAATGAATTAAAAATCTGACTGGAAATAAATAAGGGCCTAAGATACTGATGCCAGTGATGTGACATCCTGCTTGGGCCATAGTTCAGTTCTTGGCAGTCTTGCTGGCACATGTGTTTGAAAGGGAAATGACAACCACCCTGTGTGACCCCACAGGGCGTTGTCAATCTGGCCAGGCTATCTTTCGCAGTTCATCCTTTTCTGCTGCTCCCATCCATCCCATGCTCTTGCCCTTCTGAACTCTTCCCCATTCCCAGACACATCTGGCACTTTCACAGCTGTCCTGGGAGTATTCCCACTACCAAGTGGAAGTCATTCTCTGTCTACTCTCTAGGGAATTCTTTTTATCAATTCTTCACATTCCCTGTCACTTTCCTTGTAGGATGATTTTTCTAGCTCCACAGACAAAACTATTCCTATCCTTCTCTGAACTTCCATTTTTATGCTACTATAGTATACACAGAATTATAATTATTCTTCATTGGTATCTCTCTCATAGATCACATATACTTTAAATTGAGCTGCCTTGTCCTGAATTAAACTAAACGAGAATTCTGAAATATGCAAGTATGTTCTCAAATATTTGGTAGGTGTTTCTGCTGCCAATAGTGCCTCCTGGCATATGCATATACTTATTTAAATATGCACACACACGAACACGCATATATAGAAGCATGTAGTATGTGCCATATATTGTGTTAAGCAATTTTATATGGATTTGACGTTTCTATTAAATTCTCACAAGATCCACTAAGGCAGGTAATAGTATTACCTCTCTTTGAGAGGTGAGGAAATAGATATGATGAGGGTTTAAGTGATTTGTCCAAGGTCATATGGCTAGTAATAGGGCATGGATTCAAATTCAGATACCGTGACTCCAGAGCTTAAGACTGCATCTGTTATTATTAATTACCTGCATTTATCTCACATATAGTGGACAATTGTCTTTTTTTTTAGGTGCCTGCCTCCCATGTTAGAAGTTCGAAAGTCTAAACACATTACCAGCCTCCTTTGCAGCTAGAATGCAGATACATTCCCAGATCTGACTAACAAATGCACCTCCTGTTGACTTTGAATTGAGAGTGTAAACAGGCAGTGAGGGTGGAGAACACAGAGGCAGCCGAGGTGATGGCGGCAGTAGCAGCACCAACCAAAGTCCAGTGTCTGGGGCCTCATTGCCACCCACGACACCCATTATTCAGTGGCGGGACAGTGGTGGTGGTTTCCTCACTAGATCAGTTCTGTGGTATGAGTTGGTCTGTGCTGCTGCTTAGCTTTCCTTGTCTGCTCTCCTTTTTTTAATCCCAGTCCCAAACCTGCGGGAAACTCTTTGAGCAACAACCTAGCAACAAATGCTTTTTTTCCCTGCTTTAATCAGCCAGAGGTAATTTTTGTTGCTTGCAGCCAACAATCCTGAATGGTATAATGCTGAAACTCATTATCTTAATATGAGATGACTCCCACATACAACATTCCTACTTGGAAGAAAAAACACATATGTACTCAGAATTTTATGGAAGTTCAAGAGAGGGGAGGGTAAAGGTGGCAGATTATTTATCACTGGGAACAATTTCTGGCTCATCCATCAGACCTCCTATTTATGATTCATATTGCAGTTTGCATGGAAGATTATGTGATGTTATTAGAAAACTAGTGTCCAGAAATGGATTTTCAGCTTCCAAGTGTAATTTTATTTGGGTTTTAAAGTTTTTTTAATGAATGTGGACTTTGAATAATAATAATTTTAAAAATCTGTCCTGCTCATTAAAGGCAGAATGGTTTCCCAAAATTGTAGTATTTAAAAAAAACTAAGATCACAGAGGAAGTTGAACATCTGAATTACTTAATATAATCTGTCTCCTTAGAGTCTTAGCTTCTGAGATGGAAGAAGATATGATCTCTCATATAAAGGATATTGACAAGATGAAATTCACTTTGAAGGGAGTACAATGTTATTAGAGGGTAACTCATCTTTGAGGCCTAATGCAATGAGGGAGCTGAGTTTACAGTTTGACAAAGAGGCTATAATTACAAGCATCTCCGAGCTTCTGGAAGAAGCCCCTGCTTCAGACGGCAAAGCGCTCTACTGAGATGTCAGTTATGAGGCAGGAATGAATCTTACAGAGGCCAGAGGTCTGACCTTGTAAGACCAGACATTTTAACCTGATTATCATCACTCTAATCGAATTATAAAGTAAACACACACTCTGCAAAGCAAGGTTTTTCATGGGGTTGCTATTTAGAAGATGATGAAAATCTGCTTTCCATCTCTACCAAAGATGTAAAAGGAGGAAATGGGAGTGGTTTGCAGCATGAAGAACTTAGGTTAGATTGTGGCTCTCACCAGGGAGTGATTTCACCACTGAAAGGATGTTTGACAATGTCTAGAGACAGTTTTGGATGTCACAACTGGGAGGGCTGCCAATGGCATCCAGTAGATAGAGGCAGGGATGCTGCTAAACAGTGCACAGGAAAGCCCACACAACAAAGAATTACACAGTCCAATATATTAATAGTACCCAGGTTTAGAAACTCTGAGTTAGATAGAAGCAATATTTTTCGAATCTGAAGTCCAATGAATGGGTTTACAAGTCCAGGGCTTCTGTGAGGTGAGTGAAGCACTTGCCGCCAGGGACAATGGTATTATCTTAACACAGTATTTTTAAAAACCCAGATCAATGCATACAAATCCATGATAAACAATACATCAACATTTTAAGTAAAAACAAGTTCAACAGAGATGGAATTAAGGTAAGGGAAGTGAAAGTATTGTTGATTACCGTGTTTTGGGGCACCCCTTAATTTTGTGCCCAAGGTGAGTGCCTCACTTGCTCTACCCTGTTCCTGCCTGTGGGATTTAAGTATGGAATCACTTTAGCTAAAAAGGTGATTGGATATTACCAAATTGGGAGTAGTTAAGTTCGGTGCAGGTAAATGAGGAGGACTTTTTAACTCTAGAATTTTAGATTTTAGTGAATACATTGAGTAAACAAGCCCCATGTTAAGCTACATGAACTTTCCTAACATGGAGTTTAATCCTTCTGATTTATATTCTGACTTGGATTATCCAGGATTATCTTCATTATGAAAGATAATGCCATTCCAAAGAAATGGGTGGGATTAACTGTGGTTTCTATTGTAGTTCAGCCTTCCAGAAAAATAACCATTGCATGACTTTTCCATCTTACTTAGCAAGTAAATGTTATTTCTCTTCCTCCTCTCCCCTCCCCAATATCATTTTGCGTCAACATCAACTTAGTGTTCTTTTCTGGGCTCCACTGATACTAACAATGTACTGCAAAATGCCATAGATGGAATTATTAGGGAGAATTGAAAATATTTTTCCTTCTCCTAGGTTTGGGGAAATAGTATGTCTATATCTAATTATTAAGTTCATGTATGTGAAGTATAGAGTACTTAAAACATAATGCTGACCCCTCAGAGATGCCAGATGAAAGTTTTAAGGATAATTTACTAGCCTAGGCAAGGCAAGACCGACAGTTATAAAGAATTACAGTAATATTACTAATCAGGAGAAATGTGGTCTTGGATCTGTATCAGGACAAACATTCTAACCATTATAGATTGCCTTCCATTAATTTCCATGGTTTCCGTCTATGAGTGGCTAGCCTATTAGAGTACCTGCATTCAGCAAATGTGCTCATGCATAAAGTAACTGGATATGGGACCCACCACTTCCCCACATCCTGTCACTTAATCTGACATATGTATAATTCCTTTTGATCTATGCTAACCATCTTTATCTCAATGCAAATCTCAGCTTCCTATCTGTTATTTTAAAAAATGCTTTAATCAGAGGGTAGTGACAAGTTGGGATGAATTATAGGGTTTGGGTTTAGGGTGGGTTTTGTTTTGTTTTCCCTTCTCCAGTTAAAAATTAAGCAACATCAGACTTGGGCTCTTTCTTCTGAACCACTTAGCCATTGTGATTTTGATGAACTATTTTGTGTTTATTGAAAGAAAGAAAGGAAGAAAGGGAGGGAGGGAATGAGGAAGGGTGGGTGGAAGGAAAGAAGGAAGGAAGGAAGGGAGGAAGGAAGGAAGGAAGGAAGGAACAAAGTAGTAGATGAAGAATAATTCTAATTTAATTCCCATATCCAAAATATTTTTCTTCTTTCTTTTTCTCTTTTTTTTTTTTTTTTTAATCCAGAGATGCATGGAAGTTCATGGAAGTCTGCGCAGGGCTTAAGCAAAGGATGCATGTAATTTTCCAGATTTTAGGATTGAGCTTCCTGGATCGTGAAAGGCCTTAACCACGTTACCGCAGAAATTCTGCAAGAGTGGTCAGAGCAGAGCACTGAGTGGACCAGGTGTTGCCCTGCACCAGAAGCCCTGCAGCCACTTCTCGGTTGTGCATTTTGACCAAGGATAGGTCATGGACTTGAAATCATATGTGCCTAGGTTTTCCTGGGAGAACAGAAACTGTCCCCTAGAGGATTTGAGTTAGATCCTTAGAAAGAAGGGATGATGAATTTGAGGCAAATGGGCTGTTTGTTCCCTTTCTACAATCCTGTCCTTGAAACAAATGTTACTCCACCTCTTTTATGTAGTCCTGTAAATACATACTGAATGAAGAAGGAATGAGTGACTAAATCAGAGCTCACGGCAAACAGTAAGTATTGCTTCATGAAGCTTCAGTCATGGTTGCACGTAAATGATGGGCCACAATGTAAATGTTTTTCTTGCTGTAGATGAGGCTAGTCACAGCCGATGAGAAAGTCTCATACAACACTTTGAACAGGATCATACAACAACTTAAACTATTCCTTCATCACTGAAGGCACAAACTCTTCCTTTACACACTCACTCCCTGCGTTGCAGCTATTGAAGAACAACTCCATTGTACTATTCTATCTGCTTTTGTGTATATGCTTGAAATTTTTCATAATAAAAACTGATTTAAAAATCTCCCACCCACTGCCCCAACTTTTTGTTCATGTAAATAAATCAGGAAGAGCCTCTTCCTTGTGTCCAAGCCCTGGGCCAGCTGACCGGGTGCAGCGGTCTCTTGTCCTGCAGTCACATCCTCTGGTGTGGTCTCCGATTCAGACTCTGCCTATAGAATTGAAAAGAAATCATTAACATAGTAAACTAGCACCTTCTGAATATACAATTTCAGTTGCAGGATTCTCGTAAATTCTTCTCCTGAAAGTGGTTAACAACAATAACAATTAGGCTCTTTGAAATAAGTGATAATTTAGAAGTTACCTGTAATAAGGAACTCATTTTCCCCTTTTCTACAGGTATTGGTAGAAGTTTAAAGGAGAGTGAAACTCACATTTTAAAATATATATATATAATTTATCCTCCATCCCTCCCCCAGACGGTTCTTTCATTTGTCTGCTCTTTCTTTGCTCACATTCTCCAGGAGGCACTGGGAAGCAAACCCAGGACCTCCCACATGAGAGGGGAATGCCCAATGGCCTGAGCCACAGCCACTCCCAAAACTCGCATTTACAGGACAGCTGTGCCCTGGGCATGACTCTCAGTGCTTTCGTTCAACACCTTCTGACTATGCAGCCACCCCAGGGGGTTGGTATCATCAGCTCCACCTTGCAAGAGGGAACTGAGGCAGCTGGAGTTCTGACCCTATCAATTCTGGTGAAGGGCACCCTGGGACACCAAAATATGGTTAAGAGCCTTTGCAGAAACTGAACACCATGGAACTACAACAGGTGACAGGAGTCACCAGGACAAAGAGGACACTTCTGACGTTGGGATCCTGTGGTTATTAGCCTGGGGTACCCTGGTTCTTCAAGTGCTGTGGGTTTCACACAAATGGCATCTAAGAGCCCTGTGGTAAAGGATCTTTACCATCAGAAATGATGCCTTAGCACGCACCTCTGCTGGGTGAAGTAGGGTGCCCAACTCACTCCAGTTTGCAGGACTGTCCGGGTTTTAAGAGCACAAGTCCCAAGTCCTAGGAACAATTTAGTACAAGGAAAGTTCACATATGGCTCTGTAGAAGTCCTTTGGCTTTCAACAAATCACATTGGTGTGGGTCTCACAAAATACATAAAGGCATGTAGACTTCCAATACATAAAGGAAGTAAAGTGTTTTTATGACAAAATAACTCCTCACACACAGCATAGGCGAAACCTAAGTGTGCTTGCTTGGATAGTGGTTAAATACAATCGCCAGAGCCCCTACAGGCAAAAGAGCATAATTTCTGAATCCTTTAAACACAAGCTTTTCAGAGCTCAGCCTTGTTCCAATGACCTCACTATTTCCATTTGAATGATTGGGTAAGATGAACACATAGACTTTGTGTTACACACATTGTTAGATAAGGGTAGAGGGTGATATTTTCAAAAGATGGGGCAGGTTGGAGGTGTCATTTTTACTTGGCATCATAATAGCATTAGCTTGGAAAAATTATCCAGTGCCATGCAAAGAACACATTGGACTTAATTGAAACCCACTAAGTCCAGCTGTTTATAAAAGATTCCTTTAGGCAGGTCATCCTATGTCTTATACTTGATATATAGTACTTAGCAGCCCTAGAAAAGAGAAAAATATTTGGAAGTATTTAGTAAAGTGAAGACATTGAATAAATACATACTTAGGGAAGTGGACTTGGCCCAGTGGTTAGGGTGTCCGTCTACCACATGGGAGGTCCGCGGTTCAAACCCCGGGCCTCCTTGACCCGTGTGCAACTGGACCATATGCAGTGCTGATGCGCGCAAGGAGTGCCGTGCCACGCAGGGGTGTCCTCCACGTAGGGGAGCCCCATGTGCAAGGAGTGCGCCCCGTAAGGAGAGCCGCCCAGCGTGAAAGAAAGTGCAGCCTGCCCAGGAATGGAGCCACACACACGGAGAACTGACACAACAAGATGATGCAACAAAAAGAAACACAGATTCCCATGCTGCTGACAACAACAGAAGCGGACAAAGAAGACGCAGCAAATAGACACAGAGAATAGACAACCGGGGCAGGGCGGGTGGGAAGGGGAGAGAAATAAATAAAATAAATCTTTAAAAAAAAAAATACATACTTAGCCAAAACTGGCCAGTATTTATTATATATTTTAAATAGAAGGAAAGTATTCAAACTATTGACCCAGTAGGTATCTCTATTCTCTCTGTTCCAGTGATCTGACCTGAAGAACCTCTGACACAACCTTGGAGCCCATTACTTGAGGAACAGATGTATAAAACAAATGGCTGGCATACTGTGGAATACTGTGCAGCAGTTCAAAACAGTGTTCTAGGTGAATGTACAGCAACAAGCCTATTGAGTGAGAAAAAATAGAATAAAATGTATAGCACATACACACGGAACAATATACTTTGTTTTATAGGACATAGACATGTTTAAGGGTAAATATGAAACACATGAAAGTGGATACTTGAGCTAGGGAGTGAGGATAGGGGATGAAGAGGGGAATGCATTAAAAACAACAACAAAAGAAATACAAATAAACTAGAGAGAGGGAAACAGAATAGCAGCTATGTGTGGCAGGGGAAGCATAGAGAGATTGAGAGGTGTTGAGATTTTTTGTTTATTATTATTATTAAATAATGAAAATTCTCTAATAATGACTGAAGTGATGAATGCACAACTATATGATTATACCAAATACCATTAATTGTACATGTTGGATGGATTTATGTTTTATTAACATGACTCTATAAAGTTGATTTGTTTAAATGAATTAATAATAAGAGAAAAGTATAGAAAAAGAAAGAAAAAATCAAGAAAAAAAACAGGGACAGAAAGAATGGGGAAATGAAACAGTATTCTGTTTAGATTCATTAATTTATCTTTTTAAATCTAGTTTAGGTCTGAGGTTGTGCCATAGCTCAGGAATATTTAGCCCAGAAAAGGCGAAGTGGGAAAGATAAGCTCATTTTTATATAACATTGGTTGTATTATTTTCATCGTGCAATTGCTTTTACTATCCTTTGTCAATCTCCAAATAGTAAACTGATCTTCTAGCCTTACAACTGGTTTCAAATACTTTTTCAGACAGGCAAAAAGATTTTTATTTCTGAAAACACTTCCCCCATTATTTTTAATAGTGATCAAATCAGTGAAATAACTTGCCTATATCCTGAAACCAAAATGGGCTTACATCTGTTAAAATATGGTCAGCATAGAGTACTTATGTTCATTAAAATGCCATTAGTTCTGGGAAGGAGAGAGTGTAAACTACAATGTAAACTTTAATCCGTGCTTAGTGGCAATGCTCCAAAATGTGTTCATCAATTGCAATGAATGTGCCCACTAATGAAGGATGTTGTTAATATGGTAATATGTGGGAGGAGTGAGGAGCAGGACATATGGGAAGCCCCTATATATTTTATGTAACCTAAGTATCTTTAAAAAAAAGAAAACTAGGTGTAATATAGTGGCGTTTTCGGGACACTGAAATTGTCCTCAATGATGTTGTAGTGATGGATACAGGCCATTATATGTCTTGTCTTAGCTTACAAAAATATGGAAGAGAGTTTACACTATAATGTAAACTATAATCCACAGTTAGTGGCAATGTTCCAGTATATGTTTATCAATTGTTACAAAATGTAATGAAGAATGTTTTTAATATGGGAAAGTGAGGGAGGGGTAGGGAGTGGGGCATATGGAAATCCCTTACATTTTTATATAACATTTATGTAGGCTAAGTATCTTTAAAAATAAAAAATAAAAAAATAAAAAAAACAAAGTAAAAAAATACCATTATTTCTGTGGGTTTCAGATGCTGAATCAACAGCATTAGTGTCACCTGAGTTTGTCAGAAATGAAAGTTCTCAGGCCCCACCCCAGACATACTGAATCAGAAACTCTGTGGAGTGGGTCCTAGCAACCTGTGCTGTAATAAGCCCTCTGGGTGCTTCTGACACATGCTAAAGTTTAAGACCACTGCATTTGTATATTCACAATGTGAATGTGTATATTCACAGTATATTCTTAACTGTTGTTATATTGTTATTATATTTGGATAAACTTTACCAAGCCAAGCCAGCTGTATTCTACGTTCACTGATGCTGCAAAGACACCTTACCTGATGCTGCCTCTGGTGGCAGTGAACTTCTGAAACCTGCAGAATAGATCATATTAATATTTTTAATCATTATTAAAATTCTTACTAAGGATTATTTTCTTTATGA
Source organism: Dasypus novemcinctus (assembly GCF_030445035.2). Classification (NCBI taxonomy): domain Eukaryota; kingdom Metazoa; phylum Chordata; class Mammalia; order Cingulata; family Dasypodidae; genus Dasypus; species Dasypus novemcinctus. Next base: position 57,364,157 of record NC_080689.1, on the reverse strand, counting down.
GAAATCGGACCCAATTTCTTTCTCAAGCTGGTGGATTCATTTGAAAGTGTGTATTATAGTGCTAACGATACTTGAAAGTTCTGACTTTACCGGACTAAAATGTATGTTTTTTTTTTTAGGAGGTAGCAGAGATTGAACTCAGGACCTCAGAGTTCTGGGAAGCAGTTGTTCAACCACTGAGCTACAGCTACTCCCCAATGAGAGCTGTTTTTTTCCTTTGTTTGTTTTGTTTATTTGTTTGTTTTGAGGAGGTATCAGGGATTGAACCTAGACCCTCGTACATGAGAAGAAGGCATGCAACCACTTAGCTACATCTGTTCTCCCAAATTATTCATTTTTAATGTGCTGAATCTCTTCTTAGAATTACTGAGTGGTATAATGTAAAATTGTAAAAAAGGTCTGCATTATGTCTTCAATCTTGAACGAAAGAACATTGTAAGGACATTTTTCAAATAAGGACTTGGAGAATGTACCATACATAAACCCTGCAGGATGTACTTAAGGAAGAAGAAACAGCCTAGATGAAAAAGTGGGATGAAAGAAACATTGGAGATAAAACAGCAACAGTGTACTACCATGTTTGAGCACATTTGAAGAGGAACTCTTCCCCTTCTTAAACTACTCTCCAACAATTCCAATGGTGGAAGTTTAAATTTCAGACACATAAAAAACTACCTCCATTTATTGAGTATCTACTCTGTACTGGGTTGTAATAGGATGCTATATATTCTATTTCATTTACATTTCATAACTCTCCTATGAGGAGAGTTAAGGAACTGGCCAAAGACCACATATTGTTATATGTAAATTATACCCCAAAGTTGATTTTTAAAAATCCAATGACCTAAAATATTTTCCTTCTTGGTTCCTCACAATATGTTCTCTGATTTTGGTACATTGTGTGTGTGTGTGTGTGCGGGTACTGTTTCTGTTTACAAGCCACCTGCATAACTAGCAAAGCAATGATGGTTTACATATTTATGGAGAGGTATAGAGTTTGGATTTTTAAATGTGACTCTCTCTGTTCCACTGTTCCTTAAGCCACCATTCTTTGAAATTCCCCTGCCCTTCCTGCCTATTATGTTATCTTGATCTAGGCCAAATTCTCAAATGTAAGCATAATTGAACGAATTGATTTGGGTTTAAGGCAAATGTTTAGACAGAGAAAAGGTAAACATATGTACTCAATGCTCAACTGTACTCTTCATTCATTGATTGAGTTACATTAAGGGTTTAAAGTAAATACCACCTTTTTAGAAAGATTGCTTTATTTAAAACAGCATGGCTGCTGCAGGTACTTTTACAAAGTCTATTGCTGAGATTGCTAAAGCTGTACTAGCCATAAGTTCCACCAATAAACAAGAGCAAAATTTTTAAGTCAATATAATTTTACTTCTTTCAGAGTGAAATGTTTCTGAGGGTTGACTTTCTTCCTGTTCATTATTTTTAGGTGGAATATTCTTTTTTATTCTAAAATTTTCTTATTAATGAATCAAAATATTTTAAACAGATAAAACTGTATTTGCCTTAGGTTTTTATTTATATAATCCTTTGTATTTCTTAAGTTCAACATAATATAAAATTTTCACAGATTATTTGAAAATTATAATAAAAATATCACCCAAATGTCATTATCTTATATAACTATGTAAAATATTTTTCTGAATTTTTATATATATTTTATTTATTCATTTATTAATTAATTAATAGGAGGTACCAGGGATTGAACTCAGGACCTCATACATGGGAAGCAGACACTCAGCCACTGAGCTACATCCACTCCCCAATGAGAGTTGTTTTTTTTTATTTGATTGTTTTTTGTTTTTTAGGAGGTAATGGGGATTGAACCCAGGACCTCATTCACGGGAAGCAGGCACGCAACCACTGAGCTACATCCACTCCCTATACACATTACATTTAAATGTACTGATTGAACAGTGCATATTCATTTTCTTCCTTCATAATATAGATGAAGTTCTTCCTGGTAGCAACTTTGTTATTATAAAATCTTTACTGTTCCTGGTGAGGAAAATGATGCCCCTTCTTTATGCTACCCAGTTTATACATTTCCTATCTTTTTCTTTGTATGATAGCCAAAAAGATGAATCCAATCAATCAGCTAACCAGCCGACAAGATAGGATTATAGTAATGTACCAGCACTAAGAAGTTAAAGAGGTAGAACCAGTTCATTGCCCTTTAGAAACTAGAAATCTAGTTGAGGTTGAGGAGTTTACAAAAGAGTCCGATCTGAACTCAGATGGGATCCTCCACTGTCTTTATCTGCACATTGTGCCACCTCTTCAGAACTGCAGCTGTGGCCAAAGACACTGGTGAAAGTGAGAGGGAACAGTGAGCAACAGAAGACACTGGTGAAAGTGAGAGAGAACAGTGAGCAACAGAGAGTCCGCTGGGGAAAGCCTCCAGGTCCCTGTGTATGTTGGCTCGCCTAGGAGAGATGCAGAATGACTTGATCCTTTCTAGATTTTTTTGGCCCTAAAGCTAAATAGATACTTGGGGAATGTAGTGAAAATAACATTAATAGAACAGTAAGACGGTGTCTATTACCTGATATGAAAGGAATAAAATATCCTGTTGACCAATATAAAAACAGAGATTCCTCCCCCACTTGAAATTAAAGAAACACATCAACTGAGGTTGCTAATGAGAATGAGAAATTTCCACTGCCCATCCTGTGAATGAACTATACAGTTGTCCAGGGTATGTGTTATCATGTGTTTTTATGTACACATAAGACAAATTTCCTGTCCTGTGAAAAAATAAAAAAGTAAATTCCTCGTCAACTAATAGTTCACATGCCATTTGGAACCCAAATTCCAGTGAGGCTGGAATTTCGGGAACTGAAGTCCTCCTCCGTTGACTTGGTGTGGCTACTTTTAGCAACAGAAATAGGACCTGGCCTGGTTAATTAACTTATGATTAGAACATGCTTTTGGTTCCCAAAGTAAATGAAAAAAAAATGGGTATGCTGCTAATTACAGTAGTGGTTCAGTAACTGGACTAATTTAGAAGGGAGGGTTTGGTTATTTGATAGTTTCCACAGAAAGGATGAATTCAGAGGAAAGCTTCTAGGGAGGCGAAGTTTATATACCTCATAGTCAGGGTTTGGAAAATAATCAGTGTGAAGGTGGCAAGTCATCACAAGTGTCTCTGTATAAGAGGAAATCAGTGTGCCCATGCTAGGAATCAAGCTCCAATAGTCCATGGTAAGTAGATTAATTTAGCATCATAAGTCACAATGACTATTTGAAGAGGCTCTGGATCCTGTCCTTTCCTAAAGAAATATTCAGATCATATAAAGTAAAGGAACTTTTTTTTTTTTGAGGTACTGGGGGCCAGACATTGAACCTGTGACCTTGTATGTAGAAACCAGTGCTCAACCACTCAGCCACATCAGCCTCCCTGAGCTGACTTTCTTGTTTATTTTGCTTGTTGTTCGTTTTTCTCAGGAGGCGCCGGGAACCAAACTGGGACCTCCCATGTGGGAGGCAAGTACTCAACTGCTCAAGTCACATCTGATCCCCAAAAGGAAATTCGAAGCTGAAAAAAAAAATCTAGATAATTCAAAATTCAGAAGACCTGTTTATGCTAGCAAAATGAACTAAATGAATATCCTGATGACAAACAAAGCTGAAAGTCTTTGAGTAGAGGCATTTGTAGTTCTTTGGGCTCCAAGTTTCAGAGACTGCCTCTTTGGCATGACCTTTGCTAACTGGAAAATAAATCTCTGTCCATGAAGAAGACCGCTATTTGAAAAGCCCCTTTCCCTAGAGTAAGATATTTGCATTTGGATATGAGAGATAATAGGTTTGAAAACCTAAATGGCCAAAGTTCGCTTAATCTCCAAGGCATGTTCAGGTCCCAAATCCTGGTCCTGTGAGCCTGAACCCATTTGTAAATAAGACTCTTGAAGATGTTCTTAGCTAAAGGGTGTCCAAACTAAATGAGGGTGGGTTTTAACCCGGATGGCTGAAGTCCCTTTTAGCAAAGGAAAGTGGACACACACAGAGAAGCCACTGGAAGAACAAGAAGCTGGAAGTCAAAGGAACCTGAAAGAGAAAGGATAAGATGCTGCCATGTGCATTGCCACACGACAACAAAGGCAAGCTACCCCAAAGATTGCTGATCAGCCAGAAGATACTGACCCTGGGAGGAAGCAAGCCTTTTAGCCTCTGAAACTGTGAGCCAATAAATCGCAGTTGTTTATACCAACTCATTGTAATATACTTGTTTTAGGAGCCAGGGAATGAAAACACGCATCAGCAGCATAATTAATTCTCCATATTCAAAAACAAAGTATTTGGTGTGAAAGAAGAATAAGACATTCTGTGCTTTTATAATATTTGCTTGTTTTGTTTTGCTTTGTTTCACAGGGCTAGGGTTAGGTTTAAGGTTGTACAAGTTAATTTTCTCTTCTTTCCTTTTTTTTTTTTTAAACAGCAGACTTCCAAGTCCAAATCAAAGAAAAAGATTTTTTTTTCTAGTAGTAATACAGCAAGATGTTCCATTAACAGGAGTTTTTAATTCAGCCATGTTTTATTAGGTTTGAAATATAGTTAGCTAGGCTAGTATCAGTTGTTAAGGGAAAATGAAATTATTAGTCTTTTAAACAACCAAGTGCAAGATTTTTCTAGCAAGATGGGGCTATTGGGATTTCTCGAGACTTTGTATCTTAGTGATGATTCTCTCATCACAGAACCTCTGGGGAAGTGAGGACATGCCAACAGTCCCCTGGAGAAAAGGGGCAAGGGTGGTACCAAAGCAGATAAATGAACTTGTTCTGGGATCCTTAGAAGAGGAAAAGTGAGTTGGCGAAGTATTTCCATGCCTCTCACCTCATATAGTGTTATAACAGAGGGCTCTGCAGACAGTAGGTGCTCGATAAATGAGATGCCATGCCTGAGACCCTTGAAAGTTCAGTAAGGGCTTGATGTGAGCCTGTATGTCAAGGGCAGAGCCAGGATTAGACCCTGGTTTCCTGCCTTTCCAGTGATTTCTTTCTTTATGTAATTTTATTAATTTCCACGGACTGAGAATTTGGGGACAGGGAGCTAGAAGTAGAGTGAGGAATCATAATTCCTGAATTATTCTTCTAAAACATCTGTTAAAAACAAACAAACAGAAAACTACTCGTCTATATTTTCTAGTTCAAACATGGCACCCATCTGGAGGGCACAGGGCCAAAGTCAAGCAATCTTTTCTCTTGAGAATATCCCTTCCTACCCTCTGAAGAATAGTGAGCAATATGAAGATAGGGGCAAGACAGGGTACGGAATATAAAGAGGTAAATAAAAGGTTTTGAATCCACATGGCTATTAAATGGTAAACACATTTATTCAAGGTTACAAGGAACTTATACCATTCCTTCAAATATATTTTTTTCTATTTATAAAGAACATTTTGATCTGATTATAGAACTATTAATTTGAAAAAGGAGTTGCTGTTGGAGACTTCAACCTGGAACTGTATTTCTCTGTCGTTCTGTGTTTGAGAGAGAGCGCGAGGGAAACAGGATGCTGAATCCTCATGGACCTGTCATGTACCCCATGTTGTGTGAACTTCAGTGGTGAGGTCTTCACCAAGGATGCTCAGAGAAGAAAGACAAGTGGGAAAATGGTCCCATAAATAGTGAAGATAGTATCTTTTGTAAGGAAATTAGAAACTCTGGCATTTCTTCAAGAACGCCTGTCCTGTCCAAATCTGTTAGTTATGTGATGACGAAGCCTTAGGAGGGTGATTGTTGGGCTCCTTTAAAAATGTCCAAGCTTCCGCGGTTCAAACACTGGGCCTCCTTGACCCGTGCGCAGCTGGCCCATGCGCAGTGCTGATGCGATGCGCGCAAGCAGTGCCCTGCGGTCACCCCTCGGGCTGAAGTGTGGTTTGCTGGCCTGGCGGGGGAGCAGCCGCGGTAGGCCTAATTCCAAGCTGCTGCCCCCATAATAGGGTGGTTGGTCGGGCCCACCGCCACCCCTGAAGGAAGCTCGGCATGGGCGCAGAGTGCCCTCGGGTCTCCCCTTCTCCGCAGCCATGCTTCCGCGGCCGCCCCTCCTCCCGGATAGCGCCACACGATGCCTTATGAGGCAACACCCTTCTTCTTCTTTCTCCCTGCGCAGGCGCAGGGCGGAAAATTCCAGTCTGCCCTTTTCCCTCCCCCCGACAGCAGCAACAGCCAGGTGTGGGCGGGAAACTCAAGTCTGCCCTCCACCCCAGCAACAGCAGCCACCAATCCCTAAACCCTGCCCCTTCCCCCAGCAACAGCAACAGCCAATCCCTAACCACCGCCCCTCCCCCTTCCAGTACCTCCCACTGACCTTTCTCCGGCAACCAATCAGAACAGGGCATGGCTTCGACCAATCAGCCTTCCCCAGCCCCTATAAAACTGTTGCCTCTCCCTCAATAAAGTTGGACTTGTGTGTTTACCTTGTCTCCGCGGTAGTTCTTCTGCCGTGCACCCTCCAGTCCTGAGAGCCCCTGACAAGGGCCTGGCGTCCTTTGTCCCCAGTTCGTTGCCTGCTTCTCCGGGCGACCCCTTCGTCGCCGGCTTTGCCGGGTGACCCCGTCAGCCGAACCGCGCAACCCCTGTGAGACCGACCCCTCGTCCCAAGTGGGACCGACCCCTCGCCCCAAGTGGGACCAACCCCTCGTCCTAAGCTGGACTGACCCCTCGTCCGCAGCCAGACCCCACCTCTACCGACCGAGCAAACCGCCGCAGTGCCCTGCCACGCAGGGGTGTCCCCCGTAGGGGAGCCCCACACGCAAGGAGTGCACCCCGTCCTGAGAGCTGCCCAACGCGAAAGAAAGTGCAGCCTGCCCAGGAATGGCACTGCCCACACGGAGAGCTGACACACAAGATGACGCAACAAAAAAGAAACATAGATTCCCGTGCCACTGACAACAACAGAAGCGGACAAGAAGAAGATGCAGCAAATAGACACAGAGAACAGACAATGGGGGGGGGGGTCGAGAAGGGGAGAGAAATAAATAAATGAATAAATCTTAAAAAAAAAAAAGTCTGGGCTTCTCTGCTGTCCAGGGAATTAAGGCGACAGACCATGTCAAAACTTTTACAGATACTCCTTAGCTCAAGAAAGGTGAGTGAGAGAAACAATGAAGAATGTTTGGAATAGAGCTTTAGAATTCCTTCAGCCTCAAAGGACCTGTTCTGGGGGCAAAAACCCCCAAACGAAATAAATTATTAAACACCCTCTACTGGAGCAAGAAGAAACTCTCCTTTTAAGGCATGTTTAATTGAGCCATTAACACCTAGTGAGAAGTGGCCCCAAGTACTTACATTTCAGCCTCATGGCTCCCACAGTGACATACTAGGCATGTCATAACGTCCTCATAAAACACACCCAATTGTCTCTTATTCCTTAATTAACATCTTGTAAAGTTGACAATATGATTATGGTTGAATGGAACCAGAAATGAATGGATGCTTTAATGGACACACCACAGCTTCCTCCCAGGAACTCAAGGAATATTGGAGACAGAAAGGGGGTTGTGAAACAGCATTTTCATGAGCCTTTTAACTTGTTAAAGAAGAAAATAACAAAGTAAATGAAAACCAATACCATCAACTGGGAAGGAATCTTAGCCCTATATTATCCTTTAATCAGTTCTCCCTTCTTAGGAACCAAGTGCCAGACAATTTTTTTTTTGTTCTTTTTTAAGATTAAGTCATTTAATCCTTTCAATAACTTGTGATGAAGATGCTATTATCATCGTCCTTTTACAGATGAGGGAACTGAGCATAGAGCGAGAATTTAACTTGCAGAAGGTCACAATATTGTAAATTCTGTGCCAGGGTAACAAGCCTGGGAATTCTGATTTTCTAGCTGTGCTCATTAATGCTTCCTGTACTGCCTCTCACCTTGGTCTACCCCTCAAGCAATGTTTCCCAATTGGGGATCCAAAGACAAATTTCAGGTACCCTGGAATTCTATGAGAATCCACATTTTTGTGTTCATACCTTTTGTGATCATCTGAAATTTATAACATAAGCATATCTGGGAGATCACATTATATTGAGTATGAGCTTATGTTGACCTTTTCTTTGCCTGTGCAAATCCCTACCTTTTATGGAGCCATAGTTTGGGGAAGTTGGGAGTGGGTCATTGTTGTCATATGCTTCTGAGATTCTTTCTCATGACATAGCATCTCATGGAAGGCAAAAAAGTCTCTGAACAGTTTGTACCTCTTACTTACATCTCTTTTGTGTCTTTTTCCTGTTTTCATTGGCTGCTTTATTTCCTGAATTCTTTATATGCTTACAGTGTAGAAAAAGTAGAGGAACAAGATTCCTTGCCTCCAAATATTAATTACCCGAGTTCCTACAATTATGAGGTTGTGTTGGTCATTCTATAAAAAACTGACCACTTATGTATTAGTCAGCATTCTCTAGGGAAATAGAGTGAACAGGAGATATTGTAAATTGTATAAGATTTCATAAAGTTATCTCACGTGACCATGGGGGATGTACAACTCCAAATTCCATAGGGCAGGTTGCAAGCCAAGGCTTTGATAAAGGTCCTTGATGAGTTTCCCAGGAGACACTGGCTGTCTGAAGTAGAGATGGACATTCTCTCTCTGAATGCTGAAATCACTTCTCCTTTTAAGGCCTTCAATGGATTGGATGATACCTGATGGTAATCACCTTAGTTGATTGTAGATGTAACCAGCCATCTATGCAATCAACTCACTGATGATTAAAGTCCATGAAATGCCCTTTTATTACAATTAGTCCAGTGCTTGCTTGACTAAACAACTGGGCACCATTACCTGGCCGAGTTGACACATTTGACTAACAGTCACAATTTATAAATTAGTCTCCCCTCAAACATCCTTACCCCATTAACTCTAGAGCTCATTACCTCTCACCAAGCATCTTCTTGTACAATACCATGGCGGGAAGGGGGGTGGGCGCATTGCAGCTTGACTGAAGAGGCAAGCACAAATACTGCAAAGAAGGCTGGATTTCATTTAATCAAGCAGAGTAATAGAGAAAATGCAAAGTCATTGACAAGTGAGGATCTGGCAGAGTTGGACCAATTGTTATTGAAGACGACTCTACAAGAATTACGACAGTATATTTAAGAAAGATTAGGGTTTCAAGGTATTAAGAGAGGCCCTTGAGAAAATTGGTACAGTCTTCACATGTTTTTATGAAAATGAAACTCTTCATGGTTGTAATATAGCCTGTGCATAAATCCAAATTTATTTTATTTCCAAATATGCCTAGAAACCAAATTGAGAAGTATAAACTCTATAGGCTTTGGATATTCAGGGAGGATGTAAGCCAAATGTGCTAAAAGCCTCCCTGGAATGTGGGGGGTTCATGCTAAAAACTGACTTGGAATGTGGGGAATACGTGTTAAATCAAGCTTACCTGGAGGAAAAACCTATCCAATACTCAGAGAAAACACTTGAAGAAACTAACAAAAAGTCTTTGTTGCATACAAGCACTGTTTGTCTCCCCACTTTTATTTCCTTTGTATAAAAGGGACCCAAAAATTCTATTTGGGGTTCAGTTTTTATTAGGACAGGAGTCTGCCAAGTCCAGCCAGTCGAAATAAACCATCTTCTTTCTCAGACTTCTTGTGTCCTGGCCTTTGATACTACGTACACCCGACTTCTCTGCTACTACGTTTCTCGGGGCTCATCTGCTATTGTGCTGAGGTCAGAGGTGGCAACAATTGTTTGCCCCTCCCAGACGTCTCTGAGGTGAAACCCAGCCCTGGGTGCCCCTGGACTCCCCTTCTGGTCCAGAAAGAGGTAGTGGACTTCGCTGGAGCCCTCCTGGAAGAACTGGAGCACCAGAGGGTTTGAGAGACCCTGAGAATGAAGCAAGGAGTTCCTCATGTCAGATGGGGGCATAGGCAGGAAAAGCCTAATTCAAAAATTATGAGGGAGCCTGATCTGCTCTCTAAAAGGGGAGGTCCCAGTATTCCTTAGAATACAGGAGGAAGCCGTCTCCTCTCCAAGTCTGAGAAAAGGAAAGGAGGGTGGTTGCGTGTATTTGATTTTGGTGACTGAGTGAGATGCAGAGAATCACTTCTGTGGGGCAAGTGCAGAGTCCCGATCTGCAGTTCTGTGGTGACCTCATATGATCAAGGGCAGTCTGGGGGGTCCCTGCAAAAGGACCCTCTTCTGAGTATGGGGCTGATACCGACCCACTAAGGTTAAGAAGTACTGAAAGCTCCTGTGAGGGACGAGGCTGGAGATGGACAAAGCATAAGGCTTGAGTGAGTATTGTGCACCGTCAGCCCAGGGTGTAAACATGGGAAACACACACAGTAGGACCCTGTTAGGTTGTATGCTGAAAAACTTCCCCATGCGTTCTGTGAAGATGATATGGCATAAGGTTCCAGCCAGGAAAGCTTAGTATGCTTTGTGAATTAGAATGGCCTGCTTTCAGTGAGGGCACTTTAGATCCCCAGATCATCCGTAAAGTCCACGATGCAGTAACTGGAAACCCAGGACACCCAGACCAGTTCCCCTACATTGATGCTTGGGAAAATGCTGTGAGTCAAAGTCTGCCCTGGTTAGGGAAGTGTACAACTAAGGAAGCCAGGATTTGCCTAATACAAAAACCAAGGAGTGCCATCCCAGGGACCAGACCAAATAATTACCAAGCAAAGGGCCTGGTGAAAGTGCACCCCAAGTCCAGTGCCGACCCACCCATTTTAGAAGGGCCACAGGAAAATGACTTCCTGCTGCCTTATGTGATTGCTCCTTCCCCAGCAGTACTAAGAAATGAAAATGATCTAGTCTCCCTAAGCAGTGTCCCATTGTTGTCATCTGCAGGGGAAGTGCGACTCCCAAACCATTCCCACAGCTCCTTTTATTGCCATCAGATAGGACACCTATACCATCCCCGCAGTTGCTTTTATTGCCATCTGCACCAGAGAGTCCTATGCCATCCCCACAGCTGCTTTTACCATCTCCTTCCATAATGGAAAATGCAGACCAGCTGCTATTACAGCCAGTTGCCCACAACAATGATGCTGCAGCTCCACAGATCAGTTAGGAGGGAGATGCTAAGAGGCAGCAACTCAAACTACAGGGAGCCCCAGGGGCAGAGGGAGCAGAGAAAAAGACAACTTTCCATTTACCTCTCAATGAAGCCCGGACCCCAATTTATTATGATGCAGATGGCCAGGTTCAGGGAGGGGAACCAGACATTCATCTATCAGCCCTTTACTACAATGGACCTCTTTAACTGGAAAAGCCACACCCCACCATTCTCAGAGAAGCCTCAAGCCATGACGGACCTTTTTCAGTCCATCATACATACCCACAAACCCACCTGGGCTGATTGTAAACAACTTATAATGACTTTATTAAACTTTGAAGAAAGAACACGTGTCATGGAGGGACCTTTAACCTGGCTTAGAGAGCACCCACCTGAGGGAACTTTGAACAGTGACCAGTATGCCCGCTTGCAGTTCCCAGACGAAGATCTCCTATGGGATTCAAATAATGCAACTGGGTTCAACCAACTAGAAATGTTCCATAGGGTCTTAGTTGAAGGATTCAGGGTGGGGAGTTGGAAAACAGCAAACATGGCAAAAATTATCCAAATCATACAGGCTCTCAATGAGAGTCTGACCCAGTTCTATGAGAGACTGTGTGAAGTGTTTCGTGTATATGTGCCCTCTAACTCAGATGCTTCTCAGAGCCAAACAACTGTCAATACAGCGTTTGTTGCCCAATCACAGGCTGACATCTGAAGAAAGCTGCAGCAGTTGGATGGATTTGCTGGAGTGAATATATCTCAGCTCATAGAAATAGCTACTAGAGTCTATGTCAATCGTGATGTAGAAACAAAGAGGGAAGAAAATTGAAGATGAAGAAGAAGGCAGATCTTCTGGCAGTGGCAATCATGGAAAAATCCAATCGTGTGTCAAGGAGAGTAAACTAGGAAGCCCCTGCCCCAAGGAGAGGGAAAGGCCCACCCTTAAGGCAAAATCAGTGTGTACTACAGGGAAGAGGGGCATTGGAAGCAAGAGTGTCCTAACTGGTCACTTGATCCACCACTGCAGCCAAGACATTAGCTAATGGGGCATCACAAACCAAACCCTGGGTTCGTAAATGTTTAGGGAAAAAACCCTGCAAATCAGAGCACTGGATTGGCAGGAATGGAGGACTCTGATAGAGATTAGGACAGACCGGGCTCCTATTCTCTCAGCCCTGTGGAGCCTATGGTCAGAGTCTAAATGGGGGCCACACCATACATATGATGGTTGACACTGGGGCTCAACATCTGTAATGACCAAGCCAGTTGGGCCTCTATCAACTGGGACAACTGGCAAAAGTGCCCAACGGCCCTTCCTTCAAGCCAGGACCTGCAACATTGGGGGCAAGGAGGTCACTCACGAATTCCTTTATCTTCCAGAGTGCCCAGTCCCCTCCTGGGTCGAGACCTGCTGTCTAAACTGCAGGCTAAAATTACCTTTGATGCCACAGGGCAATCCACGCTGACATTGGGACCACAGGACCTTCCAAAAATAGCACTAACCCTTCCTCTGCAGGAGGAATGGAGACTGTTTTGCCTCAGTGAATCTGGCCAATCCATGGCCACACAGCTCCCCTTTGAAGATGTGCCTGAAATATGGGGAGAGGGTAACCCAACGGGGATGGCATGTGACATTCCTCCAATTATTATTATTGAAATAAAGCCTATGGCCAGTCCAGTAAGCATAAGGCAATATCCAGTTCCCCGCGAAGCGCAAGAAAAGGTCCAGCTACATATTCAGAGATTACTGAATGGAGGCATGTTGAGGCCATGCCAGTCTCCATGGAACACCCCACTCTTCCCAGTTAAAAAGGCTGATGGGGATTACCACCCAGACCAGGATTAATGAGCAGTTAATTTGGCAGTAATAACTCTCCATTCCGAGGTTTCTATCCATATATATATATACTCTTCTCAGAGTAACCCTCATCGGCAATCTATTTTTCATGCCTAGATCTTAAGGGTGCCTTCTGCATTCAGATAGTGCCCTGGAGCCAGCCCATTTTCGCCTTTACTTGTGAAGATCCAAACTCAGGCAAAAAGCAGCAGCTAATATGGACGCGATTGCCTCAGGGATTTAAAAATGCACCCGCTATTTCTGGACAAGCCCTGGTCAGTGATCTCAAATCCTTTAAAGCAGGAAGCCATAACTGTTTTCTCCTCCAATGTGTAGATGACCTCGTTCTCGGAAGTCCCACCTACCAAGACTGCGCTGGTGAAACCCATGCCCTTTTAATGCATCTACAGCAAAAAGGCTATCGAGCAAAAGGCTATCAGTTATCTCAGAAAAAAGCCCAAATCTGCCTACCTCAGCTCAGACATCTAGGTTATAAAATAATGTATGGGTGCCATGAATTGGGATTTGAAAGAAAGAAAGCGATCTGTAGTCTCCCTGAGCCCAACACCCACTGGAAGCTGCAAGACTTCTTGGAGCGGCAGGATTCTGCTGCAATTGGATCCCCAATTTTGGGGTCCTCACACACCCTTTATATGAAGCCACAAAGGAGGGAGATCGTGATCCCCTGCTCTGGGAGAGCCCACAGAAAAACACTTTCACTGCTCTCAAACAAGCTCTAATGGAAGCACCGAGCCTTGGACTTCCAGACCTCAGTAAGCCATTCTACCTCTACGTTCACAACCACCAAAGCATTGCAGTAGGGGTACTCACACAATACCTCGGTTCCTGGTAAAGACCTGTAGCATATTTATCCAAGCAATTGGACACTGTAGCCCAGGGATGGCCCTCATGTCTGCAAGCCATAGTAGCTGCAGCCATGCTTACAGTAGATGCTATCAAATTAACTCTTGGGCAGCCTATAATTGTCCAGGTTCTGCATGCAGTAATCACAATCTTAGAAGCCAAAGGAACACATTGGCTTACTAACAGTTGTCTGGTTAAATATCAAACCTTATTATGTGAAAATCTACCCATCTAACTGGAACTTGTAAAAACCCTAAATCCTGCCACCCTGCTACCCGTGGAGCCAGGGGTTCCAGCCCAGAACTGCCTGGAAACTTTGCAAGAAGTATATTCCAGCTGGACCTCCAAGACCAGCCACTGGCAAATCCTGACATGGAGTTCTTCAGGGATAGGAGTAGCTTCATGCAGGGCAGCAATCAGTGAGCGGGATATGCTGTAGTAACATCTGAGACCACACAGTAGAGGCTCAGTGCCTCCCGGATAACACATCAGCACAGAAAGCTGAACTCATTGCCCTCACCCGAGCCCTGCAACTTGCGGCTGGAGCCTTAAATGAACAAAAGGGACTCATTAACTCAGGAGGAAAGAGCATTAAATATGACACACAGATTCTGGAACTACTAGAAGCAATTTGGGAGCCTAACAAAGTGGCTTAATGTACTGCAAGGGACACCAGACAACCCACAGCCCCATCGCCCAGGGAAATCAGAGGGCAGATGCTGAAGCAAAGGGAGTGGCATGGGAAGGATCCCTATCTGAAAACCTGGCCACTGCTCTCATTCCTCAACCTCTTAATTATCAGAAACTCCAGTATACACTGCCTGCTCTTGTCCCACAGCCTCTGAACCACCAAGAGCTGCAATATACTCAAGCTGAGAGAGAGTGGATATTCTCTGGAGGTGGGACACAAGGAGAAAATGGATGGTGGACATTGCCCAGTCACAGAATAGTTGTGCCACAAATATTAGCTGTAACCATAGTTCAAGACTACCATGAGAACACACACTTGGGAAAAACCCATCTTAAGGAAGTTTTAGAAAGATTCTTCTACATCCCAAGACTAGTCGCTATCACCCATGCTGTATGCCAGTGGTGTGTAGCATGTGCAAAATATAACCCTCACCAGGGGCCCATGGGAGCCCCAGGAGTCCAGAGAACTGGCAGTTTGCCTCTTGAAGATCTAGTAGTTGATTTCACTGAAGTGCCATGATCTGGAAATTATAAATATCTCCTAGTCCTTGTTTGCACCTTTTCTGGCTGGGTGGAAGGCTTTCCTACAGGAACAGAGAAAGCTGAAGAAGTAGCCAAGGTTCTCCTCAGGGAAATCATTCCTCACTATGGGCTACCCTTTTCAATTGGCTCTGACAGTGGACCCACCTTCATCTCTGAAATCACTCAAAATTGCAGAGGCACTGTGCATCCAATGGAAACTGCGCATCACTTACCATCCCCAAAGCTCAGGAGAAGTAGAGTGAATGAACGATGCAATAAAAACTTATATTGCCAAGATCTGCCAAGAAAGTGTGCTAACATGGGTCCAAGTGCTCTCCTCCAAGTTTGAGCCAGCCCAAGCCGAAAGCTAAGCCTAACTCCTTATGAAATCCTCTTTGGGAGACACTCCCCCTTAATCAGAAATATAGAAGGGGATCTCAGAGAGAGAGGAAACATCAATAGCTCAGCAGATGATCAGCTTAGGAAAAACCCTACAAAACCCACATCACTGGGTCCAAGAAAAGGCCCCATTAGCTTAAGCAGCGCTGTACACCCGTACAAGCCAGGAGATGCAGTTTGGGTCAAGGACTGGAAGTCAGCTCCTCTAACCCCTCAATGGCGAGGACCCTATCTTGTCATTTTATCCACCCCCACTGCAGTTAAAGTAGCTGAATCATCCCATGGATACACCATAGCCGAGTCAAACGAGCTGCCCCAGAGTCCTGGACCTGTATTCCAGATACCCACAACTCAACCAAACTCATCTTGCAAAAGAACAAAACACCAAGCCCTGCTCCAGGCACACCCCGGAAGCTGACTGGTCCACACATGGCCAAAGGTTGAGGATGGAACACTGAGCTCTGCTCCAATCACACCCCAGAAGTTGATTGGTCTACGCACAGCTGAAAATAGGAATCCAGTTTAATCCCAGTTACAATGCTCCTTTGGTTATTCTCTCTACTTCCAGCTCTGACCCTCCCCTGGTTCCAGGTCGACACCACAGAGTGTGAGCCTTGTATCCAAAAGGTGCAAATGGGGGCCCATGTCAATACCACATGAATATATCATAGCCATTACACCTGCAAGGGCCAGGTAACCACCTGTCAGTTTCAGGGAATCTCCTATCGTGTCTGTAATGCATCTGGCCAAATAACCTGCTGTGACCCCAAATCCCCAATGATCTCCTGAAAATGGGAAATAAGGGTGCTTAATCAAAATGGGGAGCTACTTAGCTCTACCCCAGTCACTAGCCGGAACCAATGAGTGCCCCTCCTATTTGATGCATGTCAAGTAATAGACTCTGGGGTACCATGGAACACAGATTGTGGAGGGCTCAGCTGGGAGCAGACCTGCACTAATAACAATAAGTAAATATGTGCTCCAGAAATGAAAACTGCAGCCCAATGGGGGGCTTTTGGTGCAAATACATAGGTGCATGCTACTGCCCCTCTTGGTCCTGTGTCACCTGGGCCACCTGCAACGCAGACACAGCTAAACAAACAGCCATCCTCACCAAGGGTATGGCCCCGGCTAACTGTCCACGTGGTCCATGTAACCCCTTAAACCTCACCATCCTTAAACCTGAATCCTGGCAGACTCAGGGAGCCCAAATGGGCCTCCGCATTGATGGTAAAGGAATAGACCCAGGAGCCGGCATCTGGGTTGGGTATCGGGAATACCCACTCACAAGTAAAGCCCACTCTGTGTTCCACTCCTTCTGTGAAGAAATGTAAAAGCCCTTTTCCATTCCACAAGCGGCAAAAGACCTCTTCATAAACCTAGCTGAAGTAGTAGGGGCAACCTTAAATGTCTCCTCGTGCTATGTACGTGGAGGTACTAATATGGGAGACCAATGGCCCTGGGAAACTGGAGAATACAATTACAGCCAACCATATAATGCAACTGGCCTCCCAGCTGTCCCCCGAGATAGTATGTGGCCCTTGCAAACTTCTGTCATAGGAAAATATTGTGTGTCAAGGGCCCGCCTAAACTTTTCTATGTCTGTTAGAAACCTCACATGTATGGGGGGAAATTCCAAAATTATACCATCAATACAACAGAGACTTGGAGAACATGGAATGAATCTGACCTCTTTCTCATAAACCGTACTTTCCCCAAATTAATCACAGTGTGGAACTCCACCACAAAATGCCTCTTTTCTGCCCCAAATGGTGTACTGGATTTGTGGGAAAGTTGCATTCAAAGAACTTCCCTGAAACTGGTGTGGTACTTGTATGCTCGGTACAATAAACCCTCCTTCTTCCTCATTCCCTTAACAGAAGGGAAAGAGCTAAGCCAGCCAGTATATCAAAACATAAGAGAAGAAAGGGCTGTCATTACCTGGGGAGGTGAAGAACGGCCCCCTAGGCATATAATGGCCAGCAACTTGGGCAGAGGATGGCATGTGGGGTTATTGAAACCCTATCTATATGCTAAACTGAATCATCCACCTACAAGCTGTGGTAGAGATAATAACTGATGAAACTGCCCATGCACTAAACCTACTAGCCCAACAGCAAACTAAATTCAGGAATGCTATCTATCAAAACCATCTCACCCTAGTCTATCTCCTGGCAGCTGAAGGAGGAGTTTGTGGAAAAGTCAATCTCTTTAAACTGCTGCCTTGAGTTAGACAGCACTGAAAAGGTTATTGATAAAATTACAAGCAAAATGGTAAAAATTGCTCATGTTCCCGTGCAAACCTGGAATGGTTGGAATTTAAGTAATCCCTTTGGAAGCTGGCAGTCAACAGTAAACAATTTCAAGCTTCTACTGGTAATAATTGCCTTCCTCATAGGAGAATGCACCATCCTTCCTTGACTCCTCCCTTTCATGGTAAACAGAATGCACACCCTGATAAATGGTATAGTAAAAAGGCAAACAGCTGCCCATCTCATGGCTCTATATACATACCAGTCAGTCCAGAGGGACTCTGACAATTCGAAGCTTAATAACCTTAAGCAGGCATCAAAGGGGGGGAAATAATATAGCCTGTGCATAAATCCAAACTTATTTTATATCCAAATATGCCTAGAAACCAAATTGAGAAGTATAAACTCTATAGGCTTTGGATATTCAGGGAGGATGTAAGCCAAGTGTGCTAAAAGCCTACCTGGAATGTGGGGGGGTCATGCGAAAAACTGACTTGGAATGTGGGGAATATGTGTTAAATCAAGCTTACCTGGGGGAGATAACCTATCTAATACTCAGAGAAAACACTTGAAGAAACTAACAAAAAGTCTTTTTGCATACAAGCACCGTTTGTCTCCCCACTCTTATTTCCTCTGTGTAAAAAGGACCCAAAAATTCTATTTGGGGCTTGGTTTTTATTAGGACAGGAGTCTGCTGAGTCCAGCCAGTTGAAATAAACCATCTTCCTTCTCAGAGTTCTCGTGTCCCAGCCTTTGATACTGCGTACACCCGACTTCTTTGCTACTACAACTGTGCTGCTAAAGTTGAAAATAAATGAAGAATAGAGACTTCCAGGAAGATGGTGGACTAGAAAGCCATGGGACTCTTTACTCCTCCAGAAAAATAACTAGAGGATAGGCTGAAACAGCCTGGAAAAAGATCTTCTAGGGTTTAGGACACCAGGCAAAGGCCAGACACTGCCCAGAGAGAGAGGGACGAAGGAGGGGACTTGTGATGACAGAACTTTGAGTTGAAACTAGTGGTGGCTGCTGCTGGCCCCCTCTCCCACACTAAAGACACTGGTATTCTCAGGCCTCTGGGCCTGCTGCTACAGACACAGGGGGACCCAGGGATCCACCACCACAGGAAAGGGAAGAGAGCGGCACAGGCTATGGCTGACTCAGCCTTTGACTCCTAAGTTTGGTCTGCAGTGTCTCAGGAGCTCTTCCACCCTGGGTGGGGCAGTGCCATTGTTTGCCTTGGGAGCCAGCAAGGGGTTAAAGATTTACAACCCTAAAACCAAAAGCTGATTCTTTGAGAAGATTAATAACATTGACAAACCCCTAGCTAGACTAAAAAAGAATAAAAGAGGGAAGATGCAAATAAATACATTCAGAAATGATAGGAGGAAGTTACAATTGGTCCCACAGAAATAAAAAGAGTCATAAGAAGATATTATAAGAAACTGTATGCTAACAAACTAGACAACCTAGATGAAATGAACAAATGCCTAGAAATGCACAACCTACCTACACTGATGCTATAAGAAATTCAAGAACTTAACAAACCAATCACGATTAAGGAGCATGAATCTGTCATCAAACATCTCCCAGCAAAGAAAAGTCCAGGACCAGATAGATGGTTTCACAGGTGAATTCTACCAAGCATTTCGAAAAGAATTTTAACACCAATCCTGTTTAAACTCTTCCAAAAAATTGAAGAGGAGGGAAAATTACCCAACACATTTTATGAGGCTAATATCACCCCAATACCAAAGCCAGATAAAGATACTACAAGAAAAGAAAATTAGAAACCAATCTCTCTGATCAACATAGATGCAAAAATTCTCAAAAAAAATACTTGTAAATTGAATCCAACAGCATATCAAAAGACTTATACATTACGACTAAGTCAAGTTTATTCCTGGTATGCAAGGCTGTTTCAACATAAGAAAAGCAATCAACATAATACACCATATTAACAAACTGAAGGAGAAAAACCACACTATCATCTCAATCAATGCAGAAAAGACATTCAACTAAACCTAGCATTGTATTTTGATAAAAACACTTCCAAATATAGGAATAGGGGGAAAATTCCTCAGTCTGATAAAAAGGCATATATGAAAAATCCATAGCCAAGATTGTTCTCAATGAGGAAATGTTGAAAGCTTTCCCTCTAAGATCTGGAACAAGACAAGGATGCCCACTGTCACCACTGTTATTCAATATTGTACTAGATGTTCTAGGTAGGGTAATTAGACAAGAAAAAAAATTAAAGACATCCAAATAGGAAAAGAGGAAGTAAAACTCTCACTGTTTGTGAATGACATGATCCTATATTTAGAAAATTCTGAAGTATCCACTACAAAGCCATTTGAGCTAATAAATGAGTTCAGCAAAGTGGGAGGATCCAAGATCAACATGCAAAAATCAGTAATGTTTTTATACACTAGCACTGAACAATCTGAGGAGGAAATCAAGGGGAAATTCCATTTACAACAGCAACAAAAAAGACTCAAATACCTAGGAATTTATTTAACTAAAGAAATACAGGAGCTATAAGCAGAAAACTACAAAACAATGCTAAAAGTAATTTTAAAAGACCTAAACAAATGGAAAGACACTCTGTGTTCGTGGATTAGAAGAATAAATATCACAAAGATATCAATCTTACCCAAACTGTTTTATAGATTCAATGCAATAGAAAAAAGAAGAGTGATGTGGGAGGAATTTCACTGCCTGAACTTGAAACATATTACAAAGTTACAGAGGTCAAAACAGTATGGTACTGGCATAAAGATAGATACATTGATCAGTGCAGTAGAATTGAGAATCCAGAAATAAACTTCACCTATATGGTCAATTGGTTTTTGGCAAACCTACCAAGTCCATGTTAACAGGACAAAACAGTCTCTTCAACAATTTGTGCTGGGAGAATTGGATATCTATAACCAAAAGAATGAAAGAGGACCCCTATCTCATTCCCTATACAAGAATCAACTCAAAATGGATCAAAGACCTAAATAGGAAAGTCAGGACCATAAAACCACCAGAAGAAAATGTGGGGAAACATCTTAAAGACTTTGTGGTAGGTGGTGGTTTCTTGGACCTTACACCCAAAGCATGCACAACAAAAGAAAAAATAGATAAATGGGACCTCCTCAAAGTTAAACACTTTTGCGTCTTTCAGGACTTTGTCAAAAGGGTGAGAAAGCAGCCAACTCAATGGGAGAAAATATTTGGAAATCACATGTCAGATAAGGGTTTAATATCTAGGATATATAAAAAGATGTTAGAAGTCAACAATAAAAAGACAAATGCCCCATTTAAAAAATGGGGAAAAGACCTGAATGGACATTTGTCCAAAGAAGAAATACAAATGGCAAAAAAAAAAAAAAAAAAAAAAAACCCACATGAAAAAATGCTCAACACGACTGAGTAGGGAAATGCACACCAAAACTATCATGAGATACCATTTCACACCTACCAAAATGGCCCTATTAAAAAGACAGAGAACTACAAGTGTTGGAGAGGGTGTGGAGCAATAGGAATGCTTATTCACTGTTGGTGGGAAAGTAGAATGGTACAGCCACTGTGGAGGACTGTTTGGCAGTTCCTAATCAACTTGCCATGTGACCCTGAAATACCACTACTTGGTATATACCCAGAAGAACTAACAGTGTTCATAGTGGCATTATTCATGATTGCCAAAAGTTGGAAACAGTCCAGGTGTCCATCAATGGATGAATGGATAAAAAAACTGTGGTGTATTCACATGATGGAATATTATGCAGCTGTAGGAAGAAGTAAAGTCGTAAAACATATGACAACATGGATGAACCTGGAGGACATTGTGTTGAGCAAAGCAAGTCAGACACAAAAGGACAAATACTGTATGACTGCATTAGTATGAACCAAATATATAGTGTAACATATTATATGGTTAAAAACAAATTATATGTATCCAGTACATTTAATTGAGAAATGTATGCTTTTATTCAACTGTGTTTTATTTGTATTTTGAATTATTATTTATATTTTCAATTATTAAGTGTACTTTAACTGTTTTCTAGAATTTAGAGGAACATGGTTCTGTCAGTTTTTGCTAGTTGTTCAAAGATTCTATGGGGAAACAGCACTCTGGAGTGTCTTATGACCCCCATTTTGATTGACCTGAATGAGTCCTCTCCTAGGGTTATCTTTCATCTCATTACATATTTGGAAACAAAGTTTGCTATTGGAATTCTTAATTATAACCTTTGCTTTTTAATTCCAAAATTTTGGGGGGTTGGGCTGGTGGTGGGAAATATTCTGTAATGAAATGTTTATAGAAACAGTAACCAGTGGTAATTTTCTCATCTCAAGTTCTTGAGGTCAAAAACAAGATCTGAATTCTGTATGAAAACCACTTGTAGAGCTAAAAAGACTGCATATCAGGGAAGGCTCTCTCCCTCTCTGCCTTCTAACCTCCCACTCCTCATGTGTTTTTAGTATTTCAAACTTACAGACAAGTTGCAAAAATAATATAATGAACCCTCTCATATCCATCCCCAGATTCACCAATTATGAATTAAAACTTTACCACATTTGAATCTCTCTCCACTTTTTATTATTATTTTCCTGAAGTTTCCTCAGAGTAGATTGCAGACAACATGACCCTTACTCCTAATCTAAGTATTTCAATATGCATTCCCTAGGAGCAAGAACATTTTCTAACATAACCACAATGTAGTTAATAAATTCAGGAAATAAAATACTTATTTAATACTATTACTCAATGTATAATCTATACCCAATTTTCAACAGTTGCCCTAATAATATTCTTTATAGCATCTTTTTTCCCTGATCCAAGGTTCACACTGTCTTTAACTGCCATGGCTACAATATTTTAATCTAAGATACTTCTTCAGTATTTTTTTTTTCCTTTTTCCTTTTATGACATTAACATTTTTTAGCAGTATAGGTCAGTTTTTCAAAAAGAATATCCCCTGATTTGAGTTTGTCTGAGATTTTTAAAGGATCAGATTCAGGTAATACATTTTTGGTAGGAATAATATATAAGTGATGTTGTAGTCTTTATCAGTTCATCACAAAAGGAGGTATGTATCAGTTGTCCCATTATTAGTGATGTAAACATTGGAAACTTGGTTAAGGTGGTTTTCACCAGGTTTATTCACTGTAAAGCTACTATTTTTACCTTTGTAATTCACAAATAATCTGTGGGGAGATGATTTAAGATATTCCCCATCAAACTTCCACCCATATTGTTACCACTTATTGATAAATCTCATCTGCATCAAGTATTATTATGATAGATATTGTTGTAGAATTTGAGAGAGGTTCAATTATTTGCGTTTAGAGAGGTCAGGACTCAGGAATGATTTTGCAAAGGAAAAATGGTTTTTTGACGGCTGGCCAGACTTGGGAGCTTTCTGTTTCAATCCCAAGCCCGGAACAAGATTTTTGAGTCCCTTTTATACAGAGAGGAAAGGCCAAAAGGTCCTTTTGTTTCGGTTCTCAATAGGCTTGAATTAGCATATATATCTTCCACATCTTAGGTAAGCTTTTAGCATGGACCTCAGGTAGTCTAGATAAGCTTTTAGCATATTTTGTTTGCATTTCCCCTGAATACTTAAAGTTTATACACCTTGCATTGTTAAACTGTTTCCTGGGACTGGAGTCCTTGCCATGGTCACCAAGGGCAGGACTGCAGCCTTTTATCACCCCACACCCACAAGTCACAGATAGTTTAGGTTATCTCTGAAGAGACAAAGAGCCTCCCAACCATAGCCCACATCATTTCCTCCCTTTGCCAAAGTTTAACTTGCTAAGTTTTGGCATAATTATTGTTGGAGCTATGAGTTGGATGGCTGTTTGTTGTTTTGATTGATTATTTATCAATCTTTACTGTAGCATCCAGGACTGTTTTAAGAGTTTAGAAGTTTTTATTCTGGACAGCAGAATCCTGGGGCAGGAGCCCCCTGCAGTCATCCTGGGACCACCGGTGCTCACGTGGATTTCCAGTCAGGTTCCAGATCCATCTATTAATTTTGTTTTACCCTTAAAGAGTTTACACCTTTAATCTAAAAGGGATGCTGAAGGGAGATGATCTCTTTTCTGTAACTGCTTCCTGCTGGCCATGGGCTGTAGTCATTGCCTAACAAGGTGTAAACTTCTTATTTTAACTGGAGGAAGATGGATCCAGCATTCTGTATAAAGTTGGATGAAGTTTTCATATGGTTAATAAGATGTTCACTCTGAAAGAAACAAACTTAATTAAAATTTTGGAATACCCGTTTTTAAAAGAAGACATTGGATTACAGAGGTAGACAAGGTTAGGTGCCTATAAAGATGGCATTCCTTCTTAAAAGCTGGTGGGAACAGCATATATATTTTTTTAAGTTATTTATCTTTAGAGAGAAATTGCAACAGACACTTAGCTTTGTCTGAAGACACATTCCAAGCTGTTTAATGATTGGCACTCATTCGCTCTGTCAGATGCTCCTGGTGAACTGGCACTCCTTGGGTAACTGGCTTTATTCGGGATTAGAACACTAAGTTGGAAATTCTCTTAGTTTTCAGCTGTGGGAGTGATCAGAACTACAGAATAAAGGTTTTTTACACCTTGGTTTTAATTGTACAATCTCTAGCAATTTTGACTTGTTCAATAGTTGACTCACCATCAGCAAGCAAGCCTCACCTTTGCTACACAGTAGAGTACAGTAGAATATAGTAGGTTGACTGAGCCTGGCTGAGACTGCCACCTTATTCTATAGACATGTTTATTAACTGTTTAGAAAATGAATTTACTAGGAATTTAACATGTCCAATATACTCTCGTACTTGATCCAAAATAGAAAAGATAATGTTATAATTATTAGGCATATATTTAGTACAGGATAAGAGTATAGTACCTAATATTAACTAATGTATTACTTAATGCATAAAGATTTAGAGTTGCAATTATTAGTTTTAAGTTTCAGGTTTGTAATACTTTACATGTTATTTCTCCATGAGAGCAGGCCATAATGCCAATTAGGTTTAAGTTTTACTTACAGTATCCTGGTATCATGGCTCCACTTAGCATGTTCTTCATGCAGTGAGCAAGTGGCAGCATTGTTGATCCTACAGAGATTTTCCAGTATTCTACTAGCCTGGTGCATAGTGCTCTCTGGCACTATGGAACAGTGCCAGTCTGGAGGTGATGTCCATTGTACACTTGGCTGTACTGAGTCATCATTGGCTGCTGCAGGAGCTTGAAACTGCAATGTAGTTTCCATTGACTTTAGGAGCAGAACCAGAGGCTGATATAGCAAATATTTTAATTGAGGGGTCAGTGACCAGCCTAGCTCATAACTCACATGGAGAGGCAAAATGCAATGTATACAAGGCATGGTTTGAATGCACAAAAGAGTTTGATAATGTTAAAGTTTATTCCTTGTTTTTATATATATTTTTTAAACAATTTAATGCAACACATCATATATCAAATGACTGTTTACTTACACAATTTTACCATGAAGATAACAGTAGGTACTTTACTTTAGTAATAGAGGAAAAAAAATTATTTTTCATTGTTAAAATGAAAACAGAATATTTCCAGTAGAATCAAGATAACTTTTTATTACCATTTACTTAAATATGTACCTTTCAGTGGCCTTCAGACAGGTTTTATTATCACGAAGTTATTTTTTTTGCAACCAATACCAATCTAAGTTTTAGTTAACAATGACTTTTAGAACTAGAACTATTTAAATGTTTTTAGTTTGAAAGATGTTTTACAAACTCTTTATAATTGACTATAACCACATTGACTAGCCACCTCATGTTTAAATAAACTTATTAAATTATAATTACCAACCAAAGAAATTTACTCCATTTAAGAGAGCATATCTACAATTTTTTCTTTTAGACTAATTCACCAATGTGAACTTATAATTTTATTACTCTAAAGATTTTGTACATATAATGTTAATTTAGTTTATAAATTAACTATGGGAGATTACACTCAAGTTAAATAAAATTGAAACCATTATAGTTTATGCAAGGAATGTTCTCTTTTTCCCTTACAGGAAGCTAAAAACTTCTTTTCTTTGTTTAAGTTATGAAAATGAATAATTTAAAAGCATACTGACTACCAGGTTTTAAAACACATTACACAATTACTTAATTTGTTTAATCATAATCCAGGAAAGATCTCTCCATAGTTTTTACGGACTTTACTTACTGAAATTTGCAAATAGAGCCACTAATTACCTTTATTTTGTTGGATAGAAAACTTCTGGAAGAAAATAAGGCTCACCAGATTGTGGAGAAGAAAATAATTTATTCTCAATCTTGAAAGAAGGGGTGCAGAGCCAGATATAGCTGGCGCCCTGAACAAAGGAAAATTACACAATTTATACCCCTAAGCCTAGCATGCAAGCTCTTCCTCTGTTTCTCCATAGATTGGATACTTCAGAAGTTACAGCTTACCTGAGAAGATCTAACTTTCCCACTCAAAAATTTGTGATTTAACTGCTTCCTCTATCACATTCTAACCATTTTAGTTTTTACCTGTTCCCCTTTGTTAAATAAGGAATAAAATTTAGTGCTAAAATGGCACCGACCTAGCTCCTTCTTGGGCATCCTTTCACTGCCCATAGGACTGGCCTAAGCTGGTCTCCTCCACTGCTGTGCAACCTGGGAATGGGAAAATGAGGCAGCAGGCCGCCAGGTTACACCAATCAACATTTTTTTTTCCTTTATGTGAAAACTAGCCCAATCTTTGTTTTTTTTTTTTTTCAACATTTTATGGCTGATAAAAGGTTTAAACTGGGAAATTACCAGGCAAACTGATTCTTAATTCCCTAGCATAGTAGATAGGTTAAATCTGCCACACCTAGTCTTGCCTTTAAAGCTCTTGCAAAGAGGAGGCCCTTTCCCAATTGTTTCTATAATCAGATTTCTATATGACTTTTTCATCCTGCTTAGTTTAATTTGGGGTTTAAGAATATTTACATATATAACTACATATTTAATTTTTAACAATTTGAATAGAGCTCTTTTAAGAATTTTCATTTGTTAATTTGATATAATTATCCTGATGTATGAAGATATACACTGAGCAAATGGGCAGACACAAAGAGTTAGACACAGAAACACAACTCATTGATAGTACTTATAATTTGCATTATTTTATATACTATTTAGCTTAATTTGGGGTCCAGAAATATATATTACTTATATAACTGCATATTTAACCTCAACCATTTGAGCAAATCGGCAGGCATGAATAGTTTGACACAAAAACATAACTTGAGTTACTTTAAACTTCTAATTTTTACAAAACAAGTGTGACTGCAAAACATTTCAAAGACTCCTGAAACTTTTCTTAATTTGCACAATGACTGTGCAGTTTTACACTAGAATTTTCTTTCTTAATTAATGAATTGTAACTAAAATGTTCTCAATGCTTTAGCACCATTGTTTTAGAACTTTATATTTTACTTTGAAATTAGCAGAATTTTGGGTAAACAACAAGATAATTTTATATATATTTACTGAGGCTATTTGAAGCCTCAGGAAGACAGACTGGTTTCTCTCCTGAATTACTACTCTTAGGAACACTGATCATCAGGGCAGGAGACTTCTCCCCCTCCACCCCCCTTTTTTATTTTGGAGATAATAAAACTCCAGTGGTCATTTAACCTTATTCCATCAGACAGCAATTTATTTAGTTTACACTTGAATTCATGAAAGAAAGGGTTACTAATACCAGGACAGGAGACAATGATGTCCCACCTCTTCTCTGGCCTGTAGGGGCAGAAGCTATTATGAAATAACCATAGGCAAAGGCAAGGGGTGAGGTTAGGCTTGAACTAACCATAAACAAAGGAAAGGTTAGTTTAGAATTTACACTTAAGTAATAGTTTCAGGCTAAATTCACTCAGCTATAATTTCAGTTATTATCTTTTCACTGTTTTATAATATAAATGCATTTATAAATGATTTTAACTCTTAGTTACAGTTTTTATTAATTTTTTAAAAACCTGCTAATTTTATAACACCTTTAAACACCTTTCATTTGACTTTTAATGTATTAAATGAACTTAGCTATTACTTTAATATTTCCTTTAAGGTAAAAGAATAAATCTCTTGCAGTTAGTTTGAAATAAAAAGTTACTTTTCAGGATTTGATTTCTAGAACATAATGTTCTTTTTTTAAAAAATGAGATAAGACCCTTTCTTCTTCAAACACTGAGGAAATGATGAGGTTAAAGCACAAGAAGCTATTTTGATAAAAGATTTTCTTTGTATATTGATTGTACTCAATTTTAATCATAAAAATTTTCCTTCCACAAACCTTCTACACTTTCAGTATTCATTCAGGTTTTGTCCCACACTCTACTCTTTCCAATAATCAATCATTTTATCTTAGGACAAAATCATCTTCTGTTTCCTTAACAATAAAAACACATTCCATATATCCCACATACTAAGTTACCAGGCAAACTTCTTACAACATATAATTGCCATTAATACTAAACAAGCTTGTTAAAATAATGAACTTTTCTTCACTTTAAACACTTAGTAGCATGTAACACCAGAAACAGGTTTTTTTGGAAGCAAGTTGGCAGGGGAGGCTGGCTGCTGAAGAAAAGTTTTCTTGTTATAAAATTACCTTTTATTATTATTATCAATTCAGTTTTTGTTTGATAATGACTTTCTGAAATTAGCCATTTAAATACCTTAATTTAAACAGTGCTTTGTTAAACTTTTATAATTATTTATACCTTTAAGACAGATTTTACCTTCACAGAACACATTCTCTTACTTAAAGTTACTACAATACCTTCTAAGAACCTGGGCAGAATGCAAACGTATTTTGGCTTTGACACCCTATGGACGGAACTTTACTGCATTTATTCTGATTCTGCTTTTCACCCCCTTCACTTCCCCCCTTCCAGGCAGTCAGGTGCACAACCATCAAACAGGAATGTGGCTTATGAATAGAAGGTGTGGACTCACTGGAAAGGGGCAAGCTGCTCCCCCTTTCCAGCTTTCAGCCAAAATGGGCAGACAGAACCTACTCAAATCTGGCAACTCTCCCAGGGACCCAGCCACCCTGACTGGGGCAGCCCCAACAAACTTGGGTGCGTGGCACATACACAGACGGCCTACAAGCCCTGGCAGAGGGGCAGACCAGAGACAAGACAGCAGAGCATGCACAAACACGTAGACTCCGCAAACATCCAGACTCCTCAGTTTTGCCCCATAATCATTTCACCCCCTTGCCAATGGCAAGGGAGGGCTCCAGCTCAACTGAATTCTCCTTTACATAACCACACAACTCCAACACTAGCATTGAGCTGACACAGCCAGAAGCACAAAGGTCACTAATCTGAACCACAAGTTCTATATATATTTTTTCAGCATGTCTGCCCCCACAGCCATCACAAACCTTAGAACACTTAACATTTGGTATAAAGCAAATTCATTCACAATTTAGCACTATAACAAAATATTTCAGCTAGACCTTTTCCACTGTTTAACTTTACACCCAGACCAAGCTCCACTAGAAAAGCTGATCCATTTTCTTGTAACCAAGTTTTTTTTTTTTTTTTTAATCTAGACCAATTTCCAGGATGTTAGGACTTGAACCTATAAACAACCCTTCCTATTAAAATCAAGCCTCCACTCCTTTAGTGGATATAAGACTAGTACCAGATTCTAACATGCAGTTAGACAAACCCAAAACACCAGGGCTTTTTCCCGTTTTTTCTCCAGGACATTAGGACTCGAACCTATAAATAGCCCTTCCTGTTAAAATCAAGACTCCTCTCCTTTAGTGGATGTAAGACCAGTACCAGCTTTTAACATGCAGTTAGACAAACTTAAAACACCAGGGCTTTTGCCCAGTTTTTTTCCTTTTCCCAAGCCTAGAGAGAATGGCTTCCCCCCAATTTTCTGGGGCTACTAGAGTTCTCTTGGGAGGTGATCAGCCTCCCCTTCCTAGCAATTAAATCTAGGGCTTTCCTGACTGTGTTCACCCGGGGAGTCTTATCTTCTTCCATGTTCAGAGTTCTTTTTCGTTCCCAGAATCTTTCTCTTCAGACCTTCCATTGCCCTCAATTTTTGTTGGGAAGATTCTAGTGGAGCCCACATCTTTTCTGGATTAAATTTAATCCAGGGGCACCCAGATTTGGGGTTCACCCGAGTCTGCCTGGCTTCCTCAGGGATTTGGAAGGGGCAGCAAAATGCTACTGTCTCTGGCCTTTGTTTGCTGTCCCTTCGCGGTTGCCAAAAATGTTGTAGAATTTGAGAGAGGTTCAATTATTTGCATATAGAGAGGCCAGGACTCAGGAATGATTTTGAGAAGGAAAAATGGTTTATTGACAGCTGGCCAGACTCGGGAGCTTTCTGTTTCAATCCTGAGCCCAGAACAAGATTTTTGAATCCCTTTTATTTTATTTTTTATTTTTTATTGACTTTGTAATAATATTACATTAAAAATATATATGTGAGGTCCCATTCAACCCCACCCCCCCACCCCCCCTCTCCCCCCCCCCAACAACACTCGTTCCCATCATCATGACACATCCATTGGATTTGGTAAGTACATCTTTGGGCACCTCTGCACCTCATATACATTGGTTCACATCATGGCCCATACTCTCCTCTATTCCATCATGTAGGCCCTGTGAGGATTTACAATGTCCGGTGATTACCTCTGAAGCACCATCCAGGGCAGCTCCATGTCCCGATGACGCCTCCACCTCTCATCTCTTCCTGCCTTTCCCCATACCCTTTGTCCATTATGTCCACTTTTCCCAATCCAATGCCACCTCTTCTATGTGGACACTGGATTGGTTGTGTCCATTACACCTTTATGTCAAGAGGAGGCTCAGATTCCACCTGGATGCTGGATGCAATCCTCCCATTTTCAGTTGTAATCACTCTAGGCTCCATGGTGTGGTGGTTGTCCTTCTTCACCTCCATCTTAGCTGAGTGTGGTAAGTCCAATAAATCAGATTGTAGGTGCTGGAGTCTGTTGAGGCTCAGGATCTGGCTATCACATTGTCAGTCCAGAGATTCAAATCCCCTAAATATATCTTAAACCCCAACATTAACTGCACCTCCAGCACATTAGCATGAAAGTCTTATGAAGGGAGATCCCATCTGAGTCCAGATTCATCACACATAAACACCATTTCCAAAGAGGGGCCATCTGCCCTGGTAGTTAACCCCATCGGCCATGACCATAACTCCCATGGGTCTCTTTAGCCCTCAAAGGAACCAATATCTGGGGGTTGTATCTGCTTTATCTGTCTCTCTGACTCTGCTCAGTTGTGCATGAGGGCAAACCTTCTGCCAGCCTCCAGACTCTTTTTTAGAAACTCGTAGCCATATAAACTCATTTCTCCTTTCCATTTCCCCCTTACTTTAGGTCAAACAGCATTTTAAAGTCATGGTATTTTATGTAGACATGGATATTGAATCCCTTTTATACAGAGAGGAAAGGCCAAATGGTCTTTTTGTTTTGGTTCTCAATAGGCTTGAATTAGCATATCTATCTTCCACATCTTAGATAAGCTTATAGCATGGACCTCAGGCATTCTAGATAAGCTTTTAGCATATTGTTTGCATTTCCCCTGAATACTTAAAGTTTATAGATCTTGCATTGTTAAACTGTTTCCTGGGACTGGAGTCCTTGCCATGGTCACCAAGGGCAGGACTGCAGCCTTTTATCACCCCACACCCACAAGTCACAGATAGTTTAGGTTATTTCTGAAGAGACAAAGAGTTTCCCACCCATAGCCCACATCAATATAAAATGGTAATTTTCTTAGACTATCATTCAGAAGTAAGAATAACAATTATCATCTTTCACTCTGATATCAGTTGGGAGCCCAATTTTGTTATTCATAATTTAAACACTAAAAGTTAAGAAGTTTCCCAAATTCAACATCAGAACTTTCCAATTGCCTCCTTTTTAAAATTTTTTAAAGATTTATTTTATTTATTTCTCTCCCCTTCCCCCCCCATTGTCTACTCTTTGTGTCCATTTGCTGTGTGTTCTTCTGTGTCTGCTTGCATTCTTGTCATGCGGGACCGGGAGACTGTGTTGCTTTTTTGTTTTTGTTGTTGTGTCATCTTGCTGCGTCATCTCTCCATGTGTGCATGGTGCCACTCCTGAGTGGGCTGTGCTTTTTTCACGCAGGGCAACTCTCTCTGCAGGGCGCATTCCTTGTGCATGGGGCAACCCTATGCAGGAGGCACCCCTGTGTGGCACAGCACTCCTTGCACATGACAGTGCTGTGCGTGGGCCAGCTCACCACATGGGTCAGGAGGCCCTGGGTATAGAACCCTGGACCCTCCATATGGTAGGCAGACACTCTATCAGCTGAGCCACAATCACTTCCCTTGCCTTCTTTTTAATAATATTTTTTCATTACTACTACATTGATGGTAATAAATAATATTTATTAAATTCTTACTCTGTGCCGGGCACCGTAGTAATCAATGCCTTAGATACAGTTTCTCGTTTGGTCCTAATAGTACTTAAGAAATAGGTACTATTATTATCTCTATTTACAGATGAATAAACTGAAGATCAGAGAGATTCAACAAATTGCCTAGGGTTACATAGCTGGCTTGCTCTGAAGATTTGCTGTTGCATCGAGTATCATCATTTGTGCTTTAAAGTAATCAAGTGGGAATAAACTGATTTGTACTGGGAATGTGATCAATGGTCTTAATTCTATTTCCAAGGCCAGCTATAGTGTCATGTATGACTCTCTTTCAATCCAGCCAAGGGATGGAGTTTTCACTAGCATTTTGGTATGAATTCAGCCTCAGGCAAAACGGAATAGCACAAACTGTGATGCAGCACTATGGTCTTGAAATATTATTGATGTGGGCTATAGGTGGGAGGCTCTTTGTCTCTTCAGAGATGACCTAAGCTGTCTGACTTGTGGGTGTGAAATGGTAAGAGGCTGCAGTCCTGCCCTTGGTGACAATGGCAAGGACTCCAGTCCCAGGAAACAGTTTAACAATGCAAGGTGTATAAACTTTAAGTATTCAGGGGAAATGCAAACAAAATACGCTAAAAGCTTATCTAGAATGTATGAAGTCTATGCTAAAAGCTTGCCCAGGATGTGAAAAATATATGCTAATTCAAGCCTATTGAGAACTGAAACAAAAGGACCATTTGGCCTTTCCTCTCTGTATAAAAAGGATTCCAAAATCTTGTTTGGGGCTTGGGATTGAAACAGAAAGCTCCCAAGTCTGCCGGCCATCAATAAACCATTTCTCCTTCTCAAAATCATTCCTGAGTCCTGGCCTCTCTATACGCAAATAATTGAGCCTCTCTCAAATTCTACAACACTATGAGTACTCACCTTTTTTTCTGTGACCTGAGACCTTGGATAACTTTTCTTTCCTCTTTGCTCCTTAGGGGGCTGAACAATACTCAAGGATGTACCAGAAAGGTTTAAATGTTTGTGCAGGTATCAAAGGAGAAAAAACACAGTGAAGGAAAAGAGGGGAAGAATAAAGTGGAGTAAAGAGGAGAAAAAAGAAAGAAGGGGAGATAGTGGAAAATTTCAATGTAAGCTCCGTAAAGGGAGGAGGGAGGAGTTGTCTTTTTTTTTCTTCTTCAACATGTAGAACAGAGACTGACACATAAGGGGACTCAGTATATATATGTTGAGCAAATCAGAGGATTGTGGTCTACCGTTATGTAGATGGTTCAGGTGTATGGTAGCTGAAGGGCAGGTAGTTGCCCCTCAGATCTCCCTTCAAGAAAGAATTTACCATTCAGCTGCAGGGGCTTTTAGCTGACAGCCTCCTCTAAGGGATGCTCTTTGCTCTGGAGCTCACTCTTTGGTTGGCCTTAATTCAGTCAGATCTGCATCATGGTCTGAAGCTCTCCCTGACCAATTCTGCTTCCTTCCCCTTTATCTTTCACAAGCATCTCCCTCTCCCTCCACCCCTGCAATAAACTTCTTGTACTAATAACTCCATTTCAGTGTTGGCTTACTTTGGAAGGTCCCAAATGATACACAAGGCATAACAATTTGTCTTTTTTTTAAAAAAAAGATGTATTTTTTTTGATTTATCCCCGCTCCCCCCGTCTGCTCTCTGTGTCCATTTGCTGTGTTCTTCCACGTCTGCTTGCATTCTTGGTAGGGGCACTGGGAATCTGTGTCTCTTTTTGTTGTGTCATTTTGCTGAGTCAGCTCTCCAGTGCACAGCGCCACTCCGGGGCAGGCAGAGCTTTATTCGTGCTGGGCGGCTCTCCTTATGGGGTGCACTCCTTGCGTGTGGGGCTCCTCTATGCGGGGGACACCCCTGCGTGGCAGGGCACTCCTTGTGCTCATCAGCACTGTGCATGGACCAGCTCACCACATGGGCCAGGAGGCTCTGGGTTTGAACCCTGGACCTCCCATATGGTAGGCAGATGCTCTACCGGTTGAGCCAAATCTGCTTCCCAAGAATTTGTCTTGAAGTCTCATGATCATCTTGTTGCAGGACAAACTGTCAAGTTCTGAGTTATTCTGAAAGATGTTTTAGTCTTCCCAAGTCTCATGGGGATTTGTAGTGAGGTTATGCATCCTTTTCTCTAGGACAGTGCTACTCAATGTGGTCTCTGGAGCTGTGCCAGTTCATATAGGAACTTTTACAGTAATTTGGCATTGCTGCTACAACTGTGATCAGTGAACTCATTTTCTTGAGTTGGGTATAGATTAGTTTGGATGTTGCTGAGCTCACACAGTACATCCCATGTCATGTGAGTTTATGTACCAGTCTTGTCCAGTAAGACAACATTAAAATTCGTGATATTTTAAAGTTATTTTAGTAACTGTAACCTTAACAATGTATAAAATTGGAATAATTTCTTTCATCAAAAGATAATTTAAATTAAATTATAACTTTAAAGGATAAATTGTTGGAACTGGCAATTGAGGAAGGATTGAAGATGAATTTTGAAAATGTTTCATTTTAGATAAAACTAAAAATGAATATTCTCAGCTTGCTGAAATTGCTTTAAAATATTTTCTTCCATTCCCATCAACCAACCTCCATAAGACTGGTTTCTCAAGAGTGTTAAAACAGAAACGGTTTCCATACACAAGACAAGAAGACTTGTCTTTAATCAAACCTAGATTTGATTCACAAACCAGAAGCAAGCTCATTTGCCACTTAAAAAACTTTAAATATTGACATATATGGTATTTGGTCAAAGTGATTTTGTAAGCATTTAACATAGGGAATTGCTATTTCATGTGTAACTTTTTGTTGAATTATGATTGTGTGATGATAAAAAGTTATAAGTGTAAAGTGATGTCTTTTATCACCTATATCACTCCAATGAACAATGCGTACAGTTGCTTTTGTAATTATTTTTTCCTAGTAAGTTTATGCTGATTGTATTTACCCAAATGCGACGTTATGTTTATTGACACTAATAATTTTAAATTTGGGCGCATATTTCATCTTTTTTCATTTTATTTTTCTAGCAATTCATTTTTAAAAAAACATATTTTTAATTTATCTAGCAATTCATTAACATTGTATCTTACAAAAGTATCTCTTAGCGATGAATTGTAAAAATAAATAAGCCGTCCTTCATCCTGGGTAATTTGAGCAGCTCTAGGAAGCTGCTTTTGAGGCAGCCAGGACGCTGGGACGAGCTTCAACGAAAGAAAAAGACGAACAGAAGTGGAGTAACAAACGCTTTTCTGGATAGATAACGCTCAACTAGTACTTGAAATTGGGGTTGGCGGAGCACAAATTCAGAAAAACACACCCAGGCGCCTCGCCACTAACTCTTTCCAAACCGAGGTCCTGAGAACCGCCAGGGGAGTGAAGAGGCGGGGCGAGCAGCGTGAGGCAGTCGGACGAGCGCCGCTCGCGCCGCACGCAAAGCCGGCGCGCTGGTGACGTCACCGCCATCCGACCTCTTTCCAGGAGACTGGAGTGGAAGTCTAGCGAGGTATTGCTCAAAGCTGGGGTGTGAGTTTTTCTCGTGCTCCTGCATAAGCCCGCTTTTCCTGTCCTAGGGCCATCCTTTCATCCCCGGCTCGACCGTGAGGAGCGGGGTCGAGCTGCGTATCCTTCGGGAATGCGATGCCTCATCTCGGAGCGTAGTTGCAAGCGTCCCACTTCCGCTTGTCCTGTCGCCGCTTACAGGCTTTTGGCCTATGTTGGTCATTCGCTTCCTCTGTCTTGGTTCTGGCATTAGTGTGTGGTTTTTTTCACCCCCGCTTTTTAGCTCCTCCTCTTAAATAATGGAAGGAGGAGAAATAACATATAACTTCACAATATTCAGCTACTTTAAAACGTTTAGGGAGGAAGCCTAACGTGGAAGATGTAGGGGAGTAACTTTCCTCTGTTAACCCATTCTGTCGTCCACATGCATGATCACGAACTGTCTGCTGCAGCAATATCACCTTACCTGAGATGGTGAGAATAATTTTTGACCCCTAGTTGAAAATCTGTAGTGTATTCGGTCAAAAAAGCAGTTTTTCTTTATGGCCCAGGAAAGTTCAAGCTGATTCAAACTTACGTTTGAAAATATCTTTAAGGTTTTCATGTTTGTTGAGTACAATTCACTTTTGGTCAGGTAAAGATGTATGTGTCCCAATGATATGTTTGTTACTTCTTAACTAGTTGGACTGTGATAATAGACTGACTCGAGACTTAACCATAATGTTGATGTTTTCATCATAGGTTGACGTTTGATTCCAAAATAGTCAAATAATCCCTACTGAAATTTGTGATTGGTGGAAATGGTAGAACTCTTTTTTGTTGCAAAAATAGTGATAAAATGTTATCAGTTGTTTTTCAAAATAATCAAAAGATGTTATAGCTGCCTCAAACAACTGTGTTGTCTGTATCAGTTCAAAGATCATACAATCTTTTAACTGCTTTTAACTTTTCAAATGGCTCTTCATATGTATTATCTCAGTTATTTTCAAATAGTTGACTCCACAAGTACAGCTCTAAATAGTTGTACACATTGGATTAGGGCATTGATGATTTCACTTTAGTAAAATAATAACTGATAACTAATATTAGTAGCTAAATACATGAGTGCTAATTGAGCCAAGTCTATTTCTAATAGCTTTACCTATATTGTTATATTTAATCTGCACAATAACCCTCTACTTTTATTATTTTAGAGATGGGAAGTTTGTAATAAGTAAATTTCCATGTGTTTTGTATTTTTGTTGCTTCATATCTATAATTTGGAAACTCTTCAAATTAAACATTGAACCTAAGTAAATTCACTTATCTTTTGTAATTGTTCATTTCAATCTTTAGTAACCTCTCTGTAATTTGTGTGTTTTTCTATTATGAGACTTTAGGTTATATTTGAGTAAACCTCTTTACTAAAAAAGGAAGAAATCTATCTTAGGGATTTTACTGTTAAGTCTGAAGGAGAATTAAAATTGACAGTAATGTGGGCTTATTGCTCAAGACAGCAGTATTTATTGTGAGCTTGCTTTGTGTACATTTTATAATTTATTTCTAAGAATGCAGTGCAAAAAAGGCATCACAGTAATAGAATTCTGATGGAACATCTGCAGATGGCTCTGTAGTTCTAAAAAACTGTTACATGTGTGATCTGTTGTCTGGCTTAGTTCATTATTGTGTGTAATTCTACTGGGTATAAGGATGGAAAGAGCCCCCAGAATGTACATTTTTCATTTATTTTTCTTTTGAACCTGTAAGGTGACATCCTAATATCTATAAATTCAAACTAATCTGATATTAAGGTTCTCCAAAATTTACTCCCAGTTTACTTTGATTATTGTTTTAGTCATTAACGGATAGTTACTAAGTTCCTAATATGTGACAAGAAATTGTGTTAGTGATGTGGAGATAGAATTGTTATGCAACATGAATCCTGTTGAGGGAATGGCTGGTTGAGTAAATAATCAATGCAAGGCTCTGAGCAGAAGAGTGATAAGATATGAGGTAGGTTTTAACGGGATCACTCTGGCTGCTGTGTTAAGAGTAGATTGTTGTGGGTAAGGAAGGGTGAAAGCCAGGAGACTAATTAGGAAGGTATTGTAATAATTGAGATGAGAGAGGATCTTGGCTTAACTGGGCTGTAAGAAGAGAAGGGGTGAGAAGTGCTTCAATTTTGAACGTATATCTAGGTAGAACCAACAGGATTTGCTTGTAGATTGAATGTAGAGTGTGAGAGAAAGATAATTGTCAAAGTTTTGAAATTGAGCATCTAGAAGGGTGGAATTGACATTAATTGAAACCTGGAAAACTGGGGGGAAGAGAAGGTTTGTGGGATGAGATTAGAAATTAATTTATGAATGTGTTAAGTTTGAGATGTTTGTTAGTCATCCAAGTGGAGATGTTGAGTAGGCAGTTTAGAATGCCAGGTCTGAGGTTCAGGGGAGAGGTCATGGCATACACTTGGGAGCTGTCATTGAACAGATGGTATTTAGAGTCCTGAGACTGGAAACAATCACAAAGGAGTGAATGTAGCTGGAAGAGAAGAGGCAGAAAACCGGGGTCCTTGGATATTGTAGCATTTACAGATTGGGGAGATGAGGAAGAATCAGCAAAGGAGAGAGAACAACCAGCAAGGGATAAGGACAGTTTTGAGGATCTAGAGGCATAGAATCAGGGTGGAATAGTGTGTTCAGTTGTGTCAAATGCAGCTGGTGGTTCAAATAAGGCGAGGACTGACTGACACCATGGGATCTCTCAAGATAAGAGTATTATTGATGAATGTGTGGAGAAGCAGACAATCCCAAGCCAGTGTATAACTATATTACATATATTCCGAGAGCAAAGAGGAAGCAAAGAGGAAGAAGAGACTTTCTTTGACTGGGAAATGTGATAGCCTTTATAGAGGAGAGGTCTTTGGCATGGGTTTTAAAAGAGTCAGATTTCACAAGGCCCAGAAGAGGGGGAGAGGATCAGGAGGGGACATTCCAAGCAGAGGAAAAGTTAATTGGAGAATCATGGCTGGAGTAGAGATTGTGTGTAATATTAGGGGATGGGGTGGGAAGGAAGGGTGAGGGGGCTATACTCTGAAGGACCACTTGTGTCATGTAAAATAAGATTTTTTCCATAAAGGTTAGGAGCCCCTGAATGGATTTGGGGGGAATGCCCCTCCCTCATTCCATTCTACTGGCTTTGCTCTTAGTTAGCCCTGTCACTTAAGTCTCTGCTTAAAGTCATCTGTAAAGTGAGGCAAGTATAGATACGATTATGGCTGCTAAGTTGGAGGCTATGGTGAGATTGCTCAGGCATATTTGGGAATAATATAAATTTCAAAATTTCAGATAATTGAAGTTTTTATTTATAAATTTATCTGTTACATTATGTTTCATTTATTATTGTTTAAAAATCATAACTCAAGAGAGGTTAAAATGTGCTCCCTCCTACTGTTTGTTTCCCAGAAGTAACCACAGTTAACAGCTTCTTTTGTATTCTTTAAATTAAATTTATACCCATATACAAGTATACTTCCCCACTCAGTTATGTTAAGAAAAAAAAAGGGGGGGGGGGAAATGGATGTTTTATACATGCAGTCCTTCTACTTTTGTTCACTTAATATGTCTTAGGAATCTATCTAAGAGCTCTATTTCATACTTTTTAACTGCAGCAGAATATTTTATTGAATGGATATGTCATAATTTATTTAACCATTGCTTATTAATGGGCACTTAGGTTCTTTGTTTTAAAGAGTTTCACTGTTTTTTTAATGAGTGTTGCAGTGCCTTGAATGTTATCTTGTGCAAGGATGTACGTTTTTAGATTGGGTCAAAGGTATATACGTATACAATTTTTAAACAAGGCTAAATTGCCTTACAAAAATGTTCAATCAGTTTACACTCCAACTAATAGTGAATGAGGACTGGTTCTTCTCAACTTTGCCCATATTAGATATTATCAATCTTTTAAAATTTTGCTTGTTTGACAGATCAAAAATGGCATCTTGTTTTGATTTATGCTTCTTTAATTATGAATAAGGTTAAGTAGCTCTCATTATTGGTCACCTGGATTCTTTTGTTTGTGAGCTTCCTGGTTTTCTTTTGGGTAGAATCTATTTGTATTGTTTTTGTTTTTGAATTGATTTGTAGAAGCTCTTTATCTGTCTTGGTGTTGCAAATATTTTCCTTAGTTTTTCATTTGACTCTAGACTTTTCATAATTACTTAATTAATTATTGCATGCATACATTTTTATAAGGGCCAGGCAAAGCTATAAGGAATTAGGATTTATTTTATGGGCATCTTTGAAATAATTGGAAACTCTGGAATGTCAGCCTTTATTGGAAATATGAGTAATATAATCTTTATTTGAGGCCATAGACTGACTTGTTTTTCTAAGCCTTGTTCAGCAACTATCACATGTTCAGGTGGGTACCCAGTAATTTAATTTCCCTTAACTCCAGTCATATTTGGAATTGAAATGAGATATAATAGAGCTAGACTACACTTCCCATTTAGGTATCATTCAATTTATTAACTAAGTTGTATGCTAAAAGTTAAATGTGAGCTAGTTATCTAATTTCACGGTGGAAACATTGTACAGAAGTTCTTACCTTTGCTCTCAAAGTGTTACTAATCCATGTAGGCTAGGTTTTTTGTCTTTGTTATTTTTTTTTTTAAAGGAAATTCAAGGTGTTATTTAATGTTACCTCTATATGCTTCAGTATGCATCCTTTAATAGTGTGGCCATTTTCTTAAATAACTATAATGCTGTTATCATATATGACAAAATTATCAGTAATTTCTTGATGCCATCTTAATACCCAGTCCATGTTTGCTTTCTTTCTTTCAAAGATACCTTTTCATTCTTGTTTATTTGAATCAAGATTTAAACAAGGTCTGCACGCTCCATTTAATTATATTTCCTAAGTCTCCCTTAATCTAGAGCAGTCTCTTTTTCCTCAACTCACCTCCTTTCCCTTTTTTTTCTTCTTTCATTTTCATTTTTTTTAAAAGATTTATTTATTTGTTTCTCTTCCCTTCCCCCCCCACCCCAGTTGTCTGTTCTCTGTGTCTATTTGCTGCGTCTTATTTCTTTGTCCGCTTCTGTTGTTGTCAGCGGCACGGGAATCTGTCTCTATTTGTTGCGTCATCTTGTTGTGTCAGCTCTCCGCGTGGGTGGCACCATTCTTAGGTAGGCTGCACTTTCTTTCACGCTGGGCGGCTCTCCTTATGGGGCACACTCCTTGCGCGTGGGGCTCCCCTACACAGGGGACACTCCTGCGCGGCACGTGCATGCATCAGCACTGGGCGTGGACCAGATCCACA
Organism: Dasypus novemcinctus; assembly: GCF_030445035.2. Classification (NCBI taxonomy): domain Eukaryota; kingdom Metazoa; phylum Chordata; class Mammalia; order Cingulata; family Dasypodidae; genus Dasypus; species Dasypus novemcinctus. Next base: position 57,323,294 of record NC_080689.1, on the reverse strand, counting down.
CGGGTCAAGGAGACCCAGGGTTTGAACTGCGGACCTCCCATGTGGTAGACGGATGCCCTAACCACTGGGCCAAGTCCGTTTCCCTCTTTTCCTTTTTAATTCATGCCATTGGCTTGGTGCAAAACCAGGTCAGTTGTTTTTTTGTTTTTTAGAGTATTTCTCATTTCAGATTTCTTGTGGTATTATTTAACTTGTTCCTCTATCCCCCATATTTCTTTTAAATAGAAGTTTCCTCTAAAGGCTCAATTAAAATTCAGATTCAGCTTTTTTGGGGATGCAGAAATACTTCACACATAGTGTGTATACGTCACATAGCATGGTGTGTATACACACATCAGGTGGTGTATAATGTATGTTTGTCTTATTTTTTAGTGATGCCAAGATTGAGCAGTGGGTTCAGGTAGTGAAGGCTTGTCCCCATGTTGAATAATTCCCCATCATCCTTTTATCTGTGGGTGATCATTGCCTGAAACTGTTATTTCATTAAGGGTTGCCTGATGGTGATTAAAAAAATGTTATCAATTCTTCCACACTTTTTAACTGGAATTTGAAGTCGAGTTTTATTGCTTTGGAACCTGACAATTAAGAATAAAAAGGTTATTGTGGGAGAATGTTATAGCAACATATTGTGATGCCAGGCATACATATTTCCTTGCTGTAGTCCTGCAGGCTTAAAGAAGTGTGGTGATCTTTTTGATACGTTAGCTTGGTGTGATGGTTTGAAGCTGTATATACCCCAGAAAAACATGGTCTTAAATTTAATCCATTCCTGTGGGTGTGAACCCATTGTAAGTAGGACCTTTTTTTTCCCCAAAGATTCATTTTATTTATTTATTCCTCTCCTCGCCTTGTTGTTTGAAGTCACTGTCTGCTTTCTGTGTCCATTTGCTGTGTACAGCACTCTGTGTCTGCTCGTCTACTCTTAAGGAGGCATGGGGATCCGAACCTGGGACTCCAAGTGGGAGAGAAGCAGTCAGTTGCTTTAGCCACCTCAGCTCTCTGGTTTGCTGTGTCTCTCATTGTCTTTCCTCTTTGTGTCTCTCTGTTGCATCATCTCATTGTATCAGCTTGCCGTGCCTGCCTGTTGCGCCAGCTCGCCTTTTCCAGGAGGACCGGGAACTGAACCTGGGACCTCCCATGTTGTAGGCAGAAGTCCAGTTGCTTGAGCCACATCTGCTTTCCTGTATGTAGGCCCTTTTGATGAAGCTATTTCAGTTAAGGTTTGACCTACCTAAATCAGGATGGGTCTTAATGGTTACTGGAGTCCTTTGTAAGAGGATGAAGTTCAAACAGAGAGAGAAAGTCAGAGAATCAGGAGACTGAAATCAATGAAACCTGGAAAAGAAGGGAGAGACCAACAGATGCTGCCATGTGCCTTGCCCTGTGACAGAGGAGCAAAGGATCACTGGCAACCAGTATAAAAGAAAACATTGCCTTGATGATGCCTTCATTTGGACATTTTTCCTGGTCTCAAAACTGTGAGTGAATAAATTCCCATTGTTCAAGCAGAACCAATTCACAATATTTGTTTAAGCAGCCTTGGAAATGAAAACATATGGATAGACTACAGTCCCCCGTTATCCAGTCAAACACTAATCTAGGTGTTGCTATAAAGGTATTTTGTAGATGTGATTAGAATCCATAATCTTATTATTTTTTAAAGATTTATTTATTTATTCCTCCCCTGCCCCGTTGTCTGCTCTCTGTGTCCATTCACTCTGTGTTCTTCTATGTCTGCTTATATTCTCATTAGGCAGCTCTGGGAACTGATCCTGGGACCTTTTGCGGTGGGAGAGAAGTGATGATTCTCTTATGCCACCTCAGCTCCTTGATCTGCTGTGTCTCTTATTATCTCTCCTCTGTGTCTCTTTTTGTTGAGTCATCTTGCTGCATCAGTTCCCTGTGTGGGCCAGCACTCCTGCGTGGGACAGCTCTCCTGTGTGGGGCAGCTCTCCTATGTGGGGCAGCACAACTGCACGGGGCAGTGCTCTGTGCAGGCCAGTGCTCCGCATGGGCCAGCTTGCCTTCACCAGGAGGCTCTGGGCATCGAACCCTGGACCTCCTATGTGGTAGATGGGAGCCCAATTGCTTGAGCCACTTCTGCTTCCCAGAATCCAAAATCATTTAACTTTTTAAGTAAGAGAGATATAGTAGATAATCTAGATGGGCCTGATTCAGTCCCTTGAAAGGCCTTAGAAGAAGGTTCTGCTTCTTTGCTTGAATGTTATCTGATAATAGGAGCAATTCTCCTGTCTTACCTGCTCTCTAAGCAAATGGGGTGGGGGATGGTGGTGAGGGTTAGATGATCTACTGTTTAGGGTGACCATAAAATTTATCATTCAAGCTGGGACTTCTGAAAGTGATGGGGGTTGTGGCTGAATGGTAGGCTGAGACTACAGGCATAAACTGGGACTGTCCTTGGCAGATACAGTCGCCCTGAGTGTCAACCACTAGGGATTCAACATCAACATGACCCACCCTCCTTAAGGAGCTTGTAGTCAAAGGGGAAGTCAGGTAAATAGACATTATAAGATAGTGTTTTAAGTGACATGGCAGTTTATGGTTGGTTGTGTTTATCCAGACAGAGAGAATGAGAGGGGAACATAGAGGTCCTCATTGGCCAAAGTGAAACCTGATCTTAAAGTCAAGAGATAAGGGTTTGAACCAAGTGGAGTGGGAAGAGATTTTTAGGTTGGAGCACCCTGTGGTTGAAAAGTTTAGAGGGAGAGAGCAAGGCACATCTGGAAAACTGCATTAGATTGCATGTCTTTAATCCTATTTTTGGAGGAGGCAGTAAGGAAAGATGAGATTGGACAGATAAGCGAGAGTCATGTCAGAATAGGCCTTGTGTGCCATGCTAAGGAGTTTGGAATTTATCCTCAAGGAGCTGAAAGGCTACTGCAGGATTTTAAGCAGGGGAGTACTATGACCAGACAATTTTATAGGAAAATCATATTTTATAACATTCTAAAATTGGGAGTGGGGAAAATAAAATTGGCAGTAAGGAGGCTACTCAAAGGTGTTGAAATAATCTGGATAGTGAGATTGGAGGAAAGTTTGTGGTGAATGGAGATTAAAGAAGCCATATATATATATATATATTTTTAAAGATTTATTTATTTATTTATTTCTCTCCCCTTCCCTGCCCCCCCCCACCCCGGTTGTCTGTTCTCTGTGTCTATTTGCTGTGGCTTCTTTGTCCACTTCTGTTGTTGCGAGCGGCACGGGAATCTGTGTTTCTTTTTGTTGTGTCATCTTGTTGTGTCAGTTCTCCGTGTGTGGTACCATTCCTGGGCAGGCTGCACTTTCTTTCACGCTGGGCGGCTGTCCTTATGGGGTGCACTCCTTGCGTGTGGGGCTCCCCTATGCGGGGGACACCCCTGCGTGGCAGGGCACTCCGTGTGCACATCAGCACTGCGCTTGGGCCAGCTCCACACGGGTCAAGGAGGCCCGGGGTTTGAACTGCGGACCTCCCATGTGGTAGACGGACGCCCTAACCACGGGGCCAAGTTCGCCGCCCAAGGAAGCCATATTGGCAGGACTGATTGGCCTTGGGGCCTGAAGAAGTCAGAGATGACTCTCAGGTTTCTGGCTGGACCCCACCGAAGTAGAGGTTAGAGGGCAGGAGGTCGGTGATGACTCCAGCTCTGTAAGGGAGGCTGCACACCCTCCTTTCCTCCTGTTGCTACTGTGGCTTCCTTAACCAGCAAGAGGAGGGCAGGGGGAGGGCAGTCCTGATGGGTTTAGTACCCCATTACTGGGTAGGGGTTTTGTCAGACCTTGCTGAAAGGTGAAGAGAAGTAGTTTTTTCATGCCTGCTCCCTCTATTTCCTCCTCTGCAGCTGGTGCTTTAGAAGGAGTAGGTGGAGGCACGGGGAGGTGCAGAGGTGGATGAGTTCTTTCTCTTCTTTGGAAATTTTACCTTGTACAACCTTGGGCAAGTTATTTAACCTCGCTGGCTCTGTTTCTTCATTTGTGAGAATTCAATGAGTTAATGTGTGTGGAGAACTTAGAATAACGCCTGGCACACAGTCAGTGCTATTCAAGTATTTGCTGTTGCTTCTAATACCATAGATTCATCACTTGATCCTGGGATCAGAGTGGCAGAAGGGACTCTCCTGCAGCTTTTCCTGTGGAAGGAACAAATATTCACAAACTGTCTATGTAAAATATTAGGAATCCATTGAGTTGGGATTTCTAGTAATAGAAGAACATTCATTGTTTTTTTTTTTTTTTAGTCTGCCTTATCTTTATTGTTTAGTTAGGAGAAGGGCAGGTTGTTTAGTTCAGATTTAATGAGGGCAGTTGGCTTTCAGTGTTCACTTGTTTATTGAGGACTAAGGATGTAATTGCAGGAAAAAAGCCCTACCATGATTCTGGGAGGGAAAATACTTTCTAACAGAAAAATTGGATGAAAAAACTCATTTATATAAAGGCCTTTTTGTTTTTAAAAAAATACTTGTAGTATTTGTTAGAAGCCAACATACTTTATACAAATTCCTTTATTTAAAATTTAATGGTTGTTTATTTTTTATTCAAATTTATTCAAATTTCATATATGCTTTTTGAAATAACAAAATTAAAACAATACAGAATGAAGAGTTAAAATTGAGTTTGCTTTAATCTTCTTCCCTAATCCGTGCTCCTTGTCAGAGAGAATAACTGGTTTTGGTTTGTTTCCCTCCTGACCTTTTTCTTTATATATACATGTACACTTAAAAAACAAAACAAAACATATGGCATCAGGTTAAACACATTTCATGTTATGTGCATTGTTCTGTGACTTTTTCACTTCTCATTATGTGTCACTATATACAGATTTACTTTTTTATTTTTAATGGCCATAGAATATTCTTTTGGAAATGTGTTATAATTCATTTAACCATTTCCCTATCATGAACATTTAGATTGTTTCTAATGTTTTTTTATATTTTATTCATTTAGTAAATATTTGACTGCTCTGTGTCATGCAGTGTTAGGGATATAGCAGTGAACAAAAGAGATGAAAATTCCTGCTCTCAGGTACTTATTTTTTTTGTGTGTAGACAAGAGAGTAAACGAATACGTAAATGTATGTCAGATGGTGATAAACGCTGTTGAGGAATGTAAGGTAGGAAAGGATATAGGGAGTGCTAGAAATGAGAGAGGGGTGTGAAATTTAAAATAGAGTGGACAGCAAAGCTGTTGGGTTTAGGGGCAGAAGAGCATTCTAGGAAAGCGAGAAGAACTAGGAAGACCCTGAGGTAGGGACATGCCTGAGGCAGTAGAGGAAAATTTAGGAGGCTCCTGTGTCTGGAGAAAAATGAGCCAAGGGAGAGTGATCAGAGGCAGGGGGAGTCCAGCAGATTGGTTTGGTTCTAATAGGTCACTGGGAAACCACTGGAAATGTCAGAGCAGAGGGGTGAAATAATCTACCTTAAATTTTTGAATGATAACTGCTTTCTTGAAAACAGATTTTGGAATGGAAGTGAGGAGGCCATTCAGGAGCTGTTGCAACAATCCAGGCAAGACATATAGTGGTTCAGACCAGGGTGGTAGCAATACAAGTGATAGGAAGTGGCTAGATCCTGGATATTTTTTAAAGATAGAATGAGAGAGAGAGAGGAGTCAAGATCACTTTGAAACTTTAGATCTGAACAATAGAAAAGTTGACTGTACTATTAACTGAGATGTGGAAGACTGCAGTTGGGCAAGACTAGGAATTTGGCTTTGGACAGGTTAAGTTTGAGAATCTTATTAGACATCCAGTGGGAGATACTGAATAGGCAGTTGGAAAGGTAAATTTAGAGTTCGGTGGAAAGATCAGGACTGGAAATACAAACCTGGGAGTCATCAGTTTATTAATACAATTGAAAACTCTGAGACTTGCTGAGCTCACCCAAGGAATAAATTAGAGAAAAAAAAAAGATAATCAAGGATAGCCCTTGGGCACGTCAGTGTTAAGAGGCAGAGGATATGAGAAATATGCAGCAAAGACCTAGAGAGCACCTAGTGACAGGAGGAAAACCAGGAAAATGTGATGTCCTGGAAATCAAGAGAGGGAGTCATTGATGCCAAGTAAGAAGTTAGAATTGATCATTGAATTTAGCAATGTGACAGTCTGGGTGATTTTAATCAGAGCAATTTTTAAATGAGAAGTAGGGGACCTGCTTGTAGTAGATTTAAGAAAGAATAGAAGGAAAGGAATTAGAAGCTGGGTATAAGTACCTCTTTAGAGGAGTTTGTTCTAAAAGGGAGAGAGAAAATGGGGCTTTAGCTGGAGGGGGTTATAAGTTAAGACATTTCTTTTGAAGAGTTTGAGGAGTCCATTTTAATTTATGTGCCTCTATACAAGGGTTTCTGTAGGCTAGATTCTTAAAGGGATTTCCTGAGTAAAGGGTATGTGCATTTTAAAAGTCTGTACCAATTTATATTACACCTGTTTATGTATACACTTGCTAACATTAGACATTTGTAATTTTTAATATTGCCTATCTAATGGGCAGTGATACCGCATTATTTTAATTTCTTTGTAGGAACTCTATACAATAAACTATCTAATCCTTTGTTATACTTTGGCACATATTTTTCCCAGGCTGCCTCTTGTTTTAAGTCTGTTTATGATATCCTTTTTCCATATAGAAGTTTTTCTAGTTTTATGTAGTTAAATCTGTCAGCCATTTCCTTTTATAGCATTTGGGTTTCATTTGGATTATATAAATATTTTATATAATCTAATACGTTTATGCATTAAATTTTAAAATTCATCTGGAATTTATTTTGTGTATGTTATGAAATAGTATCTAAGTTTTCCATCTTTTCTACATCCTTAAACAGTTAAATACTATAGGAATTTTCTGTTTCTTGACTGTTTGGAAGAAAGTACCTGTAAAATCATCTAAGCCTGGAACTTTTTGGAGTGTAGATCTTAGACTACTAGACTACTTTTAAATTTTTTTCCTGTGGTTAATGATCTATTTGGCTTATTTTGTTTTTAGGTCAGTTTTGGTAATTGATATTTTCCCAGCACATCATTCTTTGCATCTGGGTTTTCAAATTTATTGGCTTAAATTTTTTTATATAAAGAGAGAAAATACTAAGTCTATATTTGCAGTATAACCCTTGTACTTGTGCCTTTATCCAGGCAGGAAATGCAGGAGCCATCCTTTCTCAGATCTGCAGATTGGTTTAGTAGTTTTCAGTCTTCATAGCCCAGTTCTTATTGCCCTTGATATTGGGGTTATTCCTAGATTCTCCTGGGGAGATTTTTGTTTTATCGGAGGCCCCTTTTTTGTTTGTAGGAGATTGTGAGTTCCTTAGCTCTGTTTCCACCAGTCTGATCCTGTTTGCTCTTTAGCTTACAGAAACTTCTCCTGTTGAGGTCTGTTAATGGGTATGTCCTCTTCTTGGTTTCCAGCATTATTATGGACTCATTTTACAGGGATTTTGGGAGGACTGAAAACAAATTCATGTGTTCAGTTAGCTATTGGAAACAGAAAGCCTCACTTCTTTCCTTTGTGTGTGGGTTTGCTTTTTTTTTAAACCACAGTCCTGTGTTTAATTGCTGGTTGCGCAGTAGTTGTGTAGTAACTTTACAGATCAAGTAGTGATAGTCATAGGGAGTTCACTTTTTTTTTTTAAATGAAGCCTGATGTGTCAGTGGAATATACTTATTCTGAAGAAATGTTGATATATTATGACTAAATATTCACAAAGTACTTTTTTTTTTTTTTAATTTGAAAATTGAGTTTATGAAACAATCGTGTATACCATACAGGATTCCCATAAATCACTCCAGTTACATATTACTTTTTAAACTTGAATGACAGTCATAATGTTTAGAACTATAAGGGACTTTACAGATCATTAGACCAGCTGCCTCATTTTTTGGATGAGGAATTTAAAGCCTCTCAGAGAGATTCAGTGATTTATCTAAGGTGACACAGTTAGTGATCAAACTCTGCTGTGTAATGAAAGAGGTATTTTCAACTAATAAAAAAAAAATATTTTTAAACCTAAGGATGATGTGTATGCCTTGAAATTGCCTCTGAAATTTGGTCTTGGATACTTTATTAAATACATTGATGTGGATTTTGCTTTTTCTCATATACATTTTTAATATTATGATATAAATGTGAATTATAAAAGAATGGACTGTCAGGATATGAAATAAAAACCACATAGTTTTTTTCCCTCATGTTTCCTTTACTGCTTATAGACTTTATGTGGCTTATGGACTCCTTGAGTTTCTTATTAATATTTTAAAGAAGCTTAAAGAATAAAAATATAGAGAGGCTTGAAAAGTGATTCTAGTGATAAATCATCAGGAGATATTTCAGACCTAAGATTTCTAATTTCTTAGTTTAATATAACATATTCCTAGATCAACACAGAGGGTTAGAATGACTAATACATATAAGTCTTTTTAAAAAGAGCTTTGCTTGTCATTTTTGTAGTACACATTAGGGAATGTAAATGTTCATTGCTTTCCTTGGTCTTTAACTTCAACAGAATGTTTTCAAAATGTAGAATTTTCTTATTGATATCCCGTGTTTGGTAATCATTTCTCAAGTGCTTTAAGAACATTGAAGGTTTGATATATGTACATATGTAGTAACATAGTAGACTTAGAAGTTGCTCTAGAATTATATTCTGTAAAGATTTATTGAATTATCTTTAATTACTCTTTTAGCACTTCTAAAATTAACGTGACCTGTTGAATTTTTTGTAAAGAACAATCTCTATCTCTAATATGAATTAAAGAATTATATCTATCTCTAATATGATTTTTAAAACTTTATCTTCTTTCCAGTTGGTCATAATGGCAGGTGAAGAAATTAATGAAGACTACCCAGCAGAAATTCATGAGTATTTATCAACATTCGAGAATTCCATTGGTGCTGTGGATGAGATGCTCAAGACGATGATGTCTGTTTCTAGAAATGAGTTGTTGCAGAAGGTATTTTATTTTATTTTTTAAATTTATTTTTATTAAAATATTTTTTCCATCTCTATAAATTTATTTATATTTACAGTTTATATAAATGGAGGCAAGCAATAGACAGTATACAGGAGTTATTTTAAAAATGTAATCCCTAAAAATGTAATTCATGAAACAGAATGCTTGTTGATTTTTGAAACATAGAAGAAGAAATTGATTAATGATATATACCCTTTCCCCCCCTTTATTTCAATTTTATATGGTTTTGGATTTTTTAAGGAAAAAATACCAAAACAAAATTCCTGCCTTAGGAAATACCTCCTTAACTGTTACTGTACTTATTTTGACTTGATATTGGGGGGGGAAAAACAGTACTCACAGCATTCTTTTTGACAGACTCTATCTTTGACCTTTTAAGTATTACAATGATGTTTTATCAGAGTTTCTGGAAACCCTGTAGGACAAAAACAGTAAATTGACTTTGACAGTCTAAAATAAATCTCATTATGTTTCTTCTGTCTTTGGTATAGCCTAAGCATTTTAGCCTGCTCCTTATACATAAATGCATCATGTACAATGTTTATATTGATAAATTAGTTTTGACATACAAGGCCCAGCTCTTAATATCTGAAATTAAGATAATTCAAAAGAATTTTTCTTGGATTATTCACATTTCTTTGTCTAACTAAAGATGGTACCCCAAAGTGAAAATTTGTGGACAAAGATCACTGGTTAACAAAACTTCTTTTTGCAAATTATGTCCAGATCATTTAGTTATTGGATTATAGGAAGTGATAAAACATTTCTTTGATACTTCGTGCTTGGTGAAAGTTTTAAATGTATCTAATGGTGTTCAGGTTGAGTGTACTTATTATTTTCTCTCTTTCTTTTTTAAAAATAGTTGGACCCACTTGAGCAAGCAAAAGTGGATTTAGTTTCTGCGTACACATTAAATTCAATGTTTTGGGGTAAGTATATTACTTTAGAGTTGAATAGAAAGCAAATTTTTGTGTCAAAGGTGATTTTTTATGCTAGCAATTTATATATAATTATTCTTTATGTCAATTTTAATAGTCAGATATTTATTTTGTTTAAATCAGAACACCAGATCCCTATGAATCACTCATAATTTTGTATTACATATACATGTAGGTGGAATAATTAAAGATTTAATTAATCATTTGTAATTTTTTGTAACTTTTTTGTAACTATAGTTTCTATAATTAGAAGGTTTTAATTAATATATACATCATTTTGTTCCATGAAATCTTTCTCTTGTAGTTTATTTGGCAACTCAGGGAGTTAATCCTAAGGAACATCCAGTAAAGCAGGAACTGGTAAGATTTCAGTTAATAATTTTGTATTTATTTTACATGTGTTTTTGTTGTAATTATAATTTTAAGTCTTTATCAAACCAATTATGAAGAACAAAATTATTTAGAGTTCAAACAATGAATGTAAGCTAGATCTCATTGTATCTTTGTTTCTTCTCACGTTTGTCAGAGAATAGGTATTCCATATGTTATATAAATCTCTATATGGGAAAATGTTACAATTATAGTAATTATTTATAACTTCCATATTATTTTTCCCTATAAATTTTTGAAATCTTGTTCATCTTTAGGACAAACTTTTTTTTTTTTTTTAAATTCTTACACAATTCTTAAAAGTATATTGTAGTTGATTTACTAGCAAAGACGGGAAAGTTTCTCCCCCACCTTTTCAATTCCTCCATTAATTCATTTTCTCAGCAGTAAAGAATCCAGTTCAGCAACAAAGCTAAAAGCTTTTTTGGCACCAGTTGTATGTGTACTGTCCAGTAATTCTGCATTAGTGACATATTTACAACCTATAATAAATCTTCTAGGTTTGTCTTTGTATTCCATTTAGATATATAAGTATAGTATATAAGGTCTGGTATCTTGGAGTTTTTGCTGACTTCAAAAATTAAATCATTCAATTTGAAGGAAAAAATTAGAAATCAAACTTATGGTTACCTTCTTGACTTGGCTTTATAAATAAGAATATTATTAGTAAATTTATTCTTTATATGCATATAAATATATATAAAGTATAAGTAAGTATATATGTGAAATATATTTGGCATTGTATTCTCTTCTTGTTCTCAAGTCTTAGGTAGTTGATACATGTGTTATTTATACTTTAGTAAAGTACTTGGTCATTTATTTTTTAAAAATGAATAAAGCAGATCTGTTATCTTTTTTTTTAAACATCTGGTAAGACATTTTCTACTCTTAAAGTTCTTGGGAGGGAAACAAACTTATTTAAATAAAGCAATTGTGAAAAATATTAGAAACAAAAGTATAAAGCAATATGATACGCAGATCTTGGTTTGACCAATGATACTGGCTTTAAACCGTGGGTATGGGTTGCCGTTTGTTTTCAACTTTCTGATAGGTACTTTCCATTTATAAAATTTCTCTTTCTTTAACAAAAACTTATTTGGAAAATAGTAATACTTGTTACTATCAATGGAAGAGAGTAAGATCATCTTTCTTCTTTCCTACTTAGCCCACTTTTTGGAGCAGTACATTCATTTTCTGGACCAGGGTTGGCAAATAATCAACCTGTTTCCCTTTTCAGACCTTGTGACAGATACTACTAATTAATTGATTATAAGTTAGTTATTGAGAGGAAACCTATTTGGTGTATATATAGAGAAAGGACCAGTGAAAACAGTCAGTTTAGTCATTCGACAAATATTTGAGTGCCTACTGGGAGCCAGACATTACTTCCAAGTGATGCAATTCTTCAGTGGATAAAGCAAATAAATATCTCTGCCCTTTTGGCAGACATCAGATTATCCAGTGGAGGGAGATAAACAATAAACATAATAGAGCAAATATATAATAAATATATATGAATATGCAATATGTTAGAAGGTTTTATGTTCATAGGGGAAAAGTAGCATGGTGAGGAGAATTGGGAGTTTTTTTTTAGGATGTACCAGGGATTGAACCCAGGACCTCATACATGGGAGGCTGGTGTGCAAACCACTGAGCTACACTCATTCCCCTGGATTGGGAGTTTTTGTTAAGTCAGGGCCTCATTGATAGGGTGACATTTGAGCAGACTAGAAGGAAGAAAGGGGATGGTTGTGTGGATATTTGAGGGAACTCATTCCAAGCGGAGGAATAAGCAGGGCTGAGGCCCCAAGGCGGGGCTGGGAGGATATATGCTGTAGCTGGTATCAACAATTGTAAGGACTTTGGCTTTTACTGGAAGAGATATAGGGAGCCTTTAGAGAGAGGGTTTTGAGCAGAGTTGTCATTCTTTACAGTTAAAAATAATTTTAAGGGCCTGCACTTTCCTGTGTATGTTTATATAACTATTTTGATTATTTCAGTGAAGCTTGCTTTTAAGAAATCAATCATTTATTCTGCCATTTTATGGCTCTCATCAACTTTATTTCTCCAGTTGACATGTAGGTGAGCCCTTTATTCTGATTAATGGCTTCAGAAGATTTGAAGTGGTACGGCAACATATTATGTTTCTCACCTTGTAAAGTGTGATTAGAACGGTATATTTTATTAGGAAATTTCATGTGCTTATCAATCAAAACCATGGAATTGAATGAAAGACTGTGTATTTTCATGCTGCCTCTTTTAATTGTGACACTAGAAGGTAACATAAAAAAAGAAATACTGAAACACTGCCTCATCCATATCTTATTTAGAAAAGTTTCTGGAGAGTTTAATTTGAATGCTAATTAAAAAAAATTTATAACTACATGTAAGTAATTCAATGTTTATCTCTTTAGTGATGTCTAAGTATAGTTCTTTCTCTTTTTGAGACACTGACAAAACTTGTGAAAGGACTTTGTAATGGCTGTCTTCCCCCTAGGCTGTGAACTCCAGAAGAGCACCGAGCACCCCTCTGCCCGTCACTTGCACTTACAGCACCACGCTTTTAATACGCAATAAAGACATGTCTGTTGGATTTAACCTTGGTGTAGAATAATAAAACTTAGTGGTGACGAACAGCTTACTAAGTTTCTTTCTTTATCTTCTTTTATCTTTAAGGAAAGAATCAGAGTATACATGAACAGAGTCAAAGAAATAACAGACAAGAAAAAAGCTGGCAAGCTGGACAGAGGTGCAGCTTCAAGATTTGTAAAAAATGCCCTCTGGGAACCAAAACCTAAAAATGCATCAAAAGTTGCCAATAAAGGGAAAAGTAAAAATTAACTTTTTGGTTTTGATGTACATATATTCAAAAAGTACATCATTTTTACTGTTTTCCACAAAATAGGTGATGACTATGTGGCAATGCAAGGTGTAAATGGATTCCTTTTTAAATTCATGTATAAAGTTTATACTTTAGATTTCTAAAGCTATACACTTTTTTCCAGAAAGATTAAGTTATCTTTATTGATTTCCCTATAGAGAACGATGTGGTTTTTAACATTGTGGTATATTTTATATTCATAGTTTACCATCTTTTTTTGATGAGACTCTTATTTTCTTATGTAGGTCATTATTTCATGTATTATTTAAAAACAACTGTGAAATTTAAGGCTAATGTTCTTTGTAAACATTTTGTACTATTTAAATGAATAATGATCTTATGAAATATGCCCTCTGAAGACTGAAGTTATAAGTCCATGTGTTTTCTCTATATAGTATTAAGAAAGAATGAAATAAATGTCCTTTTTTTTTTTCTATGTAGGTATTTCATCATGCTTTCATGATTTTGGGAATTAGTGCTTTTTTATATTCAAAGTATGAAATTAAAACTTTAAGATTATACTTTAATTCTCAGAACTTTGCCTGTACGTCTCATTTAAAATAAAATGATTCTATTTTTATTTTCTTTTAGATGGAAATGAGGTTGTATGTAGATGGCTGAATTTTGGCATGATTATTATACTCTTAATAAAAGCTGTAAATTTTGTGTAGCTAAGCTGTTTATTTTCCTCTTTTGTGTAAATTTGTCCTTCAAATTAGGAAGATAGATTTTGGGAACCATCACATATAGAGAAATTCATGAGTTTTTGTTTTTGATGCATATTGTTTTAGATAACTGCCCACAGTTCTGTTGCTCTCACGTTTTTCGATTTTTTTGATTACATGTCTTTGAGGCTAGCTAAATCAAGTACATAGAAGTGTTTTGGAACAGCTTATATGATTTTACTTAAGTGAGGGAGAAATCCAAAGGAGATTGCAATTATGTTTATATTCTGATTTATCTTTTGGGAATATTTGTAATAGAGAATTCTACATATTAAATTTTTTTAAATGTCTAAGCCCATGAATTTTAATTATATGCCCTTAATGCTTTCAGTCTTTGAATACACATCATCATGTGTAGGAATGCCAAGTACAGTAAAGTACTTTAATTTCTGAAAAAGGAGTTGTTAAAATTTTCTGTGTGATTAATTCTCCATAAGTAACCTTGAATAAATGGATTTCTTGATTTATGGTAGCAGATATTGGAAATGGTCTTAAAATGTAATGGATTTTGTAAAGCATGTTGAACTCTTTCTATGACATATGAAGAGGAAGTCACTGATAGAGGCAGAAAGTCTCTTCTGGCTCTCATGTCAGACAATTTTTGAAGTGGAAGAACATTTATAGTTATTTCACTTCTTTTTTCACCTTCATCCTTTCAAATTTCTAGCTTTTTTCTTTAAAGTAATTTCATCAGAGAAATACTATAAAGATCAAGTGTAGTGTACTTGCCTTTGTGTTATTTCTTCTAAAGAAGCTTGTAACTTTCATCTCTATATTTTTTAATTTCATGAAGAAAAGATTCAGTGAGAAATGTCATACAGTTGCAGAAAATCATTAGCCAGATAGGAGGTTTGTCCAATTCTACATTCTGTTAAATTGGGGATTGTTAAATGAATACTTCATTCAATGTTTATTATTAGAAATAAACAGTTTGAGTTTATTCCATGTTATGTATAATTTTATTTTATTTATTTTTAAAGATTTATTTTTTATTTATTTCTCTCCCCTCCCCGCCGCCCCCCCCCCCCCACCGCCAGTTGTCTGTTCTCTGTTTCTCTGTGTCCATTTGTTGTGTGTTCTTCTGTGACTGCTTCTATCCTTATCAGCGGCACCGGGAATCTGTGTTTCTTTTTGTTGCATCATCTTGTTGTGTCAGCTCTCTGTGTGTGCAGCGCCATTCTTGGGCAGGCTGTGCTTTCTTTCGTGCTAAGTGGCTCTCCTTTTGGGGTACACTCCTTGTGCGTGGCAGGGGACACCCCTGCGTGGCAGGGCACCCCTTGTGCGCATCAGCACTGTGCATGGGCCAGCTCCACACGGGTCAAGGAGGCCCGGGGTTTGAACCACGGACCTCCCATGTGATAGGCTGACGCCCATCCAGTGGGCCAAGTCTGCTTCCCTGTATAATTTTAAATACTCATTACTTAGCATATAATGAGTTGATTGGTAGTAGAACATTGGACTGCTTGCTTGTCATTTGTTTATTCATTCTACAAATATATAATGACATTTGCATTGCCAGATACTGTGTTAATACCGTTTTTCAGAGTTACTGGAAAAGTTTTTGCAAATTATGCCTGCTAATCTTAGGTAGAACCATAAAGATGACGGGCTGATCTATTTGACTATGATGCCATTGTTGTTAACATAGTTTGTTCCAGATGACTGTCTGCTCTAAGTTTAGATCTTAATTACAGCTCTTAATAATCTCTTCGGCAGTCAGCAAGTTGGAGAAATTGGAGCTAAAGGTATTTTTAAGATTAGAACTATGGACTGTTAATTTAATACTAAGTAATGAGATTTTTTTCCTTAATATTATTTTAAATACAGTTTCCTTCTTGTTCATAGGTACAGAAAGGGAGTTCATTTGGTAAAATAGACTCTGTTCAGAGAAAAATTGAAGCTCAACTTATGGTTTACTACATTAATGGTATTGGGAGGTTATGTCAAGTTGATTGATTTTTAAGACCATACAGATTAAAAAATTGTTCCACTTAGCTATTAGAAATAGATTGGTATTATTTCTAAATAAGACTTTAAAAACGGACTAGAAATGGAGAAAATGTTTAAAAAATGGACAGTTTATTGAATGTAGATACTCTTGCCTTGAGGTCATTGGAAAAAGATGCCTTAAGAGTCACTCAGTTTATGATAGTTTAATTATATACTTTCATGTAATAAATTATCAGAAATTCTGGCTTTACAAAAGTGACATGAAGAAAGATTTGAACAGTGTTTTTCATTATTCATACAGCATAGCTGCTAAACTTGCTTGGATACATTCAGTGACTGTTTTACTGAATGACCTTGGTAACAACCTGTTTTATATAAATGTGACCTGGATGTACATTACTAATAAAAACATTTTCTTTTCCCCTATAGTCTTCTCTAAAACTCTCAGTCTTGGAAATACAAACCGTATTTTGCTTTTTATATATTAGCTTTTATTGACATTAACAACTATGTTAGGGAGGAAGTTTATAGAACTTTATGATAGAATGTTGTAGATTTGTTCTACTTGATTAGTTTGCTGTTTTATTGTTTGTTAGCAGGATTTCAAGAAAATACTTTGAATGTTTTAGTTTGCAGATTAGTTTCCCTATCAGAGTGAGCTGTCATAGACTGCTCTTTGGAGCAGCTACCTCTGACTTGATGTGTCTTTTTTTTCTTCTTTATTTTTTAAATACCTTTCAACAAATTTTATTTTTTGGATTAAAGAATAAGCAAGAGGTTGTTTCTGTCCGCTGTTTTTTTTTTTCCTGGTTCACAATAACATAATGCACAGATTAACTTTTTTTTTTTTTTTAGGAGGGACCGGGGATTGAACCTGGGACCTTGTACATAGAAAGCAGGGAAGCAGATGCTCACTGAGCTACAGGCTGCTCCCTCTGATTAACTGTTAAAACTGCTGTTTCCTTAAATTTGCAATTCCTGCAGAAAAAATAGCCTGGTCATTGCAAGTGGAAACCTTTAACCTTAACTCCTTTTTCAGTGGACACTGTTGCCTTGTGGCAGGCTGTCTCCGTGGCAGTCCTTCAGGTGTCCTGCTAAATGGCAGGATACATGGTGCAGTGTGTTGTTCCTTCCATGTTCTAAGATGAATGACATCCATGACATCCTGGATTTATTAAGGCCAGGCTGCCCTATGTATTTTTCACCATTTAGACTCATTCAGTTTAGTTTTGATCTGTCTGCTTCAAAGAGTGACTTGAGAATGTTGAGTCCCCATTATTTCTCTAATAAAGCCTCTGTAAAGGAAAAAATAAAATTTTGTTTTTTAATTTATTCTCCCCTCTGAGATGGCTCCATTGTCTGTCTGCTTTCTGTGTCTGCTCACTGTCTCTGCTTGTTGTGTCCACTTGTCTGCTTGTCTTCTTTAGGAGGCACTGGGAACCGAACCCGGTATCTCCCATGTAGGAGGCAGGTGCCCAATCACTTGAGCCACATCCACTCTCTGCTCATTGTGTTTGCTTGTTGTGTCTGCTTATTTGTCAGCTCATTGCATCAGCTCATTGAGTCTGCTCATCTTCTTTAGGAGGCACTGGGAACCGAACCCGGAACCTCCCATGTGGAGGTGGGTGCCCAGCTGCTTGAGCCACATCTGCTCTTGATGTGCCTTTTTAAAGTGTTTATTTTATGGCATAATTTTAATATAGCCAGGAGGATTAATAAATCTATCCAGAAAAGGTATAGGAAACAATCTGTTGGCAATTGAGGCTTAACTTTCATTCTTCCCCTGCCTCCCAAAGGCCAGAAACCAAAAACAACTTTGCGCTGTGGTAATTATCCATTCATGAAAGGTTGAAAGAAGATGCTAGTTTTTACTCCACCCCCGCCCCAGAACCATGAAGTTTTGTAAATGTATCATGGCAGAATAACTGCATGGAAGATAACAATTTTGTAAAGTGATATATTTCAGACAGTGCAAAATTTGATGATGGCAAAAATAAGCTTTATAAATGGAACATTTAAGGGACGCTTTTTTTATTATTTGCTTTTCAGTTTAGTGTTGCCTTTAGGTGCACCATTTCAGTTTGGCAGCTACAATAAATGACTAAAAGAAATTGAAGATGATAATTCAGCATTTCAAGATGCTTCTACTGAAATGAATGTAGACCTATGCAGGGTTTGAATTTAAAGTTTATAGTAATACGGTACTTTAAAGCCAAGTACCCAGGAAATTCATGGTGATATGATTTGAATGAGATGATTAGGAGAAATAGAAGAGAAGACCTTCATTTCCTGGTTATGTGGGTATTACCTCTAGAGCCTATGTTAAAAAATGTTATTGTAAAAGAATAGAGGTTTGTTATACACAGTTTGCTAGTGTCCAATTCATCTTGGACCTTGTCCAGGGAGGTTTACTTATTAAAATAACAACAAAAAATGATTGTAACAAGGAATCTCCTCCAATTTTGTGCTCTTGCAGTAGATTGCATGTAGATCATGTTGTCCTGTATTTGGCTGGTATTGTTTCATTTTGGTGATCTTTGCTCTCTAAGATGTTTCTTGACTATCTAAACTAAAATCATTTGCTATCCCTTACATGATAGTTTTTCTTCTCTGTAATTTTTCCCTTAAGAAAGAAGTCATTATTTCCCTTAAGAAAGAAGTATATACAGTAGTTGTTGACACTTGTGGGTTTTGACGTTTGTGAGTTCTAACATTTGTGATTTTGACTCTTTGTGAGTGACATTAGAGGTCCATGAAGTATATAGTATTTTGTAATTTTGCCAAGGCACAAATCCTGCTAACTTTCATTTAGGTAAAAATTGGATCTGTCTAACCTCACATCATCCACAGGTTCTTCCCCTGCCCCATCTGCAGTCTCATTCATTTATAGAACAAATATTCAGCACCTACTGTGTTCAAGATTCTGTTATAGGAATGGAAGATTTAGCAGTCATCCAAACAGTTTGTAGTGATTTTTATCATGTGAAAAATGGGAATTAGATGAGAGGAAACTCCTGAAAAAATTAATAACATGTTTGAAAGTATATGTGTGTGGAACTTTATGGCACAAGATGGAAATGTAATTCTGAAGAAAACTAGGAACCTGTGTAAAGTTATCCAGGAATATTTTTGAATTTGGGCAAAGATATCAAGACTTAATTAAACCTTAACATGTCAAGGATCTATTGTGCTGTTTCTGAAGCCAAAATGTGTAGACCTTTCTAGCAGACATAGTATGATTGAATGTGCCATCTTTTAAACTTTGTTTTCTTAGTTTTGAAGAAACTCATTTCCCTGAAGGAAAGAAAACCCTGTCGGGTTTCCATGGAGAGGAGATTTTCACCAAGCCTGTTATTACCATGTACCATGTGGTCTTATCCTAATGTAAAGCAGTAGTCAGATTCAAATACTAAAAAATGCTTAAAACATCTTTAAAAACTTGTGTGTAATTTGTGCTCTTGGATGAGTACATGCCACTTAGAAAAATCCCATCTTGATTCATCTAGATAGGTATATTTTTTAATGTGTCATTTTAGTTTTTTCACATAATCAGTAGCACACTCTATGGTGTGTAATTCTGCTTTCTTTAAGGCAGCAGAGAACTCAAAAGTGGTTTTTTGTTCTTAATAATTTGAGTCCACCTTATTTTTTTTAATATTGTAAATTTTGTTTTTTAGTTTTTAGCTTGTAAATCCACTTATAGATAAAACATTGAAGACAGTGTAAATGATGTCACCCTTGACAATGTAAAAGTAAAGGAATAGTAGACCAAAGTTGTAAGTTAAAAATGGGAAGGAGAGAGAGAAGGCATGGTAGGGGACCATCCTCATCCTATATGATAAGAAGTCCAGAAGTTACACAGCATCTGAATGGGGGATAAGGTGTTGAGGAGGTTCTAACTTTATTTACGTTACAAAGGCAATTGCTATATTATTGTTAATTTTTTCACCAAAAACTGGAAAGAAGAAAGTGAATGTGGCTCAAGTAATTGGGCTCCCACCTACCACATGGGAGATCTGTGGTTCAGTTCCCAGTGCCTCCGTTTACAACAAGACCGTGAGCTGGTGCAATGGGCAAGTGTGGCAAGCTGACACAAGATGAAGGAACATGAGATACAAGAGGAAAACATAATGAGAGACGTAACAAAGCAGGGAATGGAGGTGGTTCATGTGATTAGGCACTTCCCTCCCATATCAGAGGTCCGGGGTTCGGTTCCTGGTGCCTCCTAAAGAAACAAGGAAGACGAACAGACACAGCAAGGACAAACAATGAGGGGATGGGGAGAGATAAATAGAACATCTTAAAAAAACAACCCAAACTGGAAAGGATAGAAGAGAACAGTGTTAAATATATTAAATCGTAAAGTTGAAGATGGGAAGTTAATAGAGGATGTCCAATGAAGTAGCAATGTAGGTATGAGTTAGAAAACCACCCAAAATACAGACAGAAATGTTTTAAAAGTGATAATCCGTGGATGTGAGCAGAGGTGAAGTGGGAGCACAGGTGATTTTGTTTTTGTTTTGGTCATGAATACAATTTCTTTGGTAAAAAGAAAAAGAAATAAAAAGTTATATTGACCAGCAGCAAAATTTGTTCAGAGGAGCAGCATAATTAGATTCCCCAGTGGATTCTAGTTAAGTTTTTGAAATTTTTGGCAGTTAAATAAAAACTAACATCTCAGCGATGGGGAAATAAAAGATGCCTGAAGTGTAGCAGCAGTGGCAAATATTTCATTGTCTAAAATGGACTGTATATATGTATATGATAAGTGTGGCTTGTAAGCATTTTTAATTTTCCTAAATTTGTGTTCAGTTTATTTTTAATGTTAATTTTGGACAAGTTACATTCCAGGTATAGCTGCTTAACAGCAAGAGCTCTTATTTAGAAATGACTCTTGCTAATCTATGCTATTTTAAAACCATATTCAAGATTAAGTTTAGATTCCACAACAATGGGGTTACCATATGTAAGTGATAGTGAGGTCTTTGCCTGAGTGTATTAGTAGTACTAAATTTGGAAGGGGATTTTATTGTAACTAATTTTCTTTCCTTTTTTTTTTTTAAAGATTTATTTTTTCATTTCTCTCCCCTCCCTCACCCCCTCGGTTGTCTGCTCTCTCTGTCCATTTGCTGTGTACTCTTCTGTATCCATTTGTATTCTTGGCAGCACCGGTAATCTGTGTCTCTTTTTGGTTTCGTCATCTTGCTGCATCTTGTGCGGTGCCACTTCTGGGTGGGCTGCATTGTTCTCACATGGGGTGGCTCATGCAGGGCACACTCCTTGTGCGTTGGGGCTCCCTAGCGGGGGACACTCATGCGTGGCACAGCACTCCTTGCATGCGGCAGCACTGCGTGGGCCAGCTCACCACACAGGCCAGGAGGCCCTGGGTTTGAACCTTGGACCTCCCGTGTGGTAGACGGACGCACTATCAGTTGAGCCATGTCCGCTTCCCGTAACTAATTTTCATAAGGGGAGGCTTGTTCATAGGAAGTCTCCTTATAATTTCTTTTAAGATGTGTTTTCTCATTGAAGTCCAACTGGATTATAATGGAAATTGTTCAGAATCAGAAGTTACACATCTCAGAAGTTGTAGGGAAATGTAAAAGTGCTTTAGGATTTGTCCTAAGAACAATTACAAGAAGATTAGGGTTTAAGAAATTGGAATTGCTAGGTTCTATCTATCCCTTTTTAAATTTGTAGTAAACAATAATAGAGATGAACAATGGCATTTCCTTAATTATTGACACCACTTAAATTTTTATTTTAGCACAAGTTATTATTTGAACTTACCTAAATAACACTGGAAATAACTATAATTAAATTACATTGTCAAGATGAAATAAATAAAAAAGGAAAAAAAAGTTAAATTACATTGCCTTACTTAGCTTTACTTTAAAAAATATATAAATCTTTTAAAAAAAAGATTTATTTATCCCTCACACACACATTGTCTGCTCTCTGTGTCCATTTACTCTGTGTTCTGTGTCTGCTTGTATTCTCATTAGGCGGCTCTGGGAACCAATCCTGGGACCTTTTGGAGTGGGAGAGAGATGATTACTCCCTTACATCACCTCAGCTCCCTGATCTGCTGCATCTCTTCTTTTCTCTCTGTGTTTCTTTTTGTTGCATCATCTTGCTGCTTCAGCTGTCCACATGGGCCAGCACCCCCACGCGGGGCAGCACTCCCACGCGGGGCAGCACTCTGCATGGGCCAGCTCGCCACACAGGCCAGCTTGCCTTCACCAGGAAGCTGTGGGCATTGAACCCTGGACCTCCTATGTAAATGGGAGCCGAATTGCTTGAGCCACATCTGCTTCCCTAAATATATAATTCTTGAAAAGAGATACTAAAAGCTGGTTTTAGAAATAGTGTTAATATGTGTTTTTTTTTTAACTTAAAAAAAAAAAGATTTATTTCTCCCCCTCCTCCTTGTTTTGTACTTGCTCTCTGCTTTCTGTGTCTATTTGCTGTATGTTCTTCTGTGTCTGCTTGTCTTCTCTATAGGCAATGCCAGGAACCGATCCTGGGACCTTCTGGAGTGGGAGAGAGGTGCTCAATTTCTTGCACTACCTCAGCTCCTTGGTCTGCTGTGTCTCTTTTGTTGTGTCATCTTGCTGCACCAGTATTCCTGCTTGGGCCAGCTTGCCTTCACTAGGAGGCCCCATAAATTGAACCCTGGATCTCCTATATGGTAGACAGGAGCCCCCAAAATGCTTGAGCCACATCTGCTTCCCATATTAATATGTGTTTTAATCCTTTTACAGGAGGTACTTACATACACCATATCTTCTTAAACTTTGACTTGCTAGCTTAATGCTTAGGTACTACCTTGAAACTTAAAGAAACATTTGAATCAATCATTTCTTAAGCTATTATTGTGTGAGATGTTTTTGTTGCCTACATTTCCCTTCCCCCTTATATACAATTTATTTTTAAAGCTTTTATTTGTAGGTTCTGCCATGCATTTTTTTTTTTTTTGGAGGTACCAGGGATTGAACCCTGGATTTTGTACTTGGGAAGCAGGCACTCAACCACTGAGCTACATCCACTCCCCTGCCATACAATTTTGTTGTGCTTCAAAGCAAGAACATGTAAGTGACCCAATGAGATGAAGAAAAGTTTAGATTTCTTGATGAAAATTGGAATGGAGGAAACCAGAACATTTCATTCAGAGTAAGACTTGGGCTTTTGTTTACAAAGGCATCCTAGAATTCCTTAAATCCCCTCACTTACTGTGAGACAATGTCAATATATTCAAATTTCTGCAAGGTGTAAAGTACTGGAATCCTCTTCCACAAATAGATATTCTTATTAGAAACAAATAAAAAATGCTCATTAACCTGTGAATTGGGAAGCATAATTGAATTTATTAGGGCTTTATTTTTTAATGTTATTTTTTACCAATTGTTTTTATAGTATTTTTTGCCTTTTATAAAGGAACCCGGAATAAGTAATATCTTACTTTTCCCATTGGATTGTCATTTTTCAGCTGGAACCCAGGCTCAATATTTACTTTTTAATTACTTTTTAAAGAAATACTGGTATCTATATTTAAAACAAACTATTATTATATTGAGAAAAATGGTTTATAAAAGTAAAACCAAGATTCTCCAATTGTTCTTTTCAAATAGTAATTGTTCTGTACATGTATTTAATATCATGCCTTAGTCCACGTGTGTGGATGTGTTCATAGCAGGTAGCACAACTCCTTGTGATGAGCCAGGCATTGTGTTACCTCATTTGCCATCCACACAGCAAATCTCCTGCGGTGGGCATTTATTATTTTCTTTTGAAAAATAAGAGTACCGAGGCTCAGTAAGGCTGGGATATGAGTCTGTTCTGAAGACTGCATTCTTAATGGTTCTGCGGTGTTTGCTGACTGAGGACCTCCACGTGGCATCCATTACTACCTGGGAACTGCTTGTGGAGGAGCCTCTGCAGGAGGAGGGCTGGGCCAGTCCCGGGATGCCATTTGCTGATGAGCCAAACCCGCACTGGGCTTTCGAACACTATATAATTGGATTCAGTTTTAGTTTATGTGGTTTCAGTGTTAAATTTACATACCAACTTTCAAGTATGATTGGGAGCCATGTCATAGTTCTGATGGTATACTCTGTTGCCAGTGTTGGTGATGGGAAAATCATCCCGAATAGCCATTTTTGATATGTTTGGCAATATGTCCTCCAACACACAGACCATCTTAAAACTTATTTTAAGAAGCATCATATTTATACACCTGAGTATATTCCTCAAAAGTAGTTCTTTTCTTAAACTTATTGATTCCTTCCCCCCCCATGCAAAATATGCTCTTTATAGAAAATTTAGATAATAAAGAAGAAAGTCCTGCTACAGGAGAGAGAAATGATTAATATTTTCAGCTTATTTACTGCTTATGTTTAACTGTAGGTACAGTTTGTGCATTGGACTTTTTTTCCCCCTCACTTGGTTATAATAAGCTTTTTTTTTTTTTTTTCTTTTGAAGTACCTGGGCATGGATTGAATCCAGGACCTCCTGTGTGGGAAGCTGGCACTCAACCACTGAGCCACATCAGCTCCCTGACTTGGTGTTTTCATTTATTTGCTTTCTTTGTTGCTATTGTTTTGTTTGTTTGTTTTGGTTATTGCTGTTTGTTTTTAGGAGGCACCAAATCAAACCTGGGACCTCCCATGTGGGAAGCATGTGCTAACTGCTTGAGCCACATCTGTTGCCAACAAGTATTTTAGTTAAACAGTTTTAAAAATATAGTTGGGTAAACAAGCATTTATTGAGTACCTACTATGTTCTGGTGCCTGGCTAGCCTCTGAGCCTACAGAGAATAGTGAAATTCAATATTCCCTTTCTTGCTTGAATTTACAATCTAGTGGAGATTTTCCCTCAATCTTTATGTAACATGAAGAAACCTTTCATAATGTAATACCCCCTACAAAAATACATCATATTTCACAAGTTGGATTCCTGTGCCTTGGATTTTCTGATTTTCTTTAAGGTGTACGTGCTTCTCTTCCATACAGATGAAAAGCTTTTCTGTCCCATTTTGTCATTAGTGCATTTACTGATCAGAACCACTGGGTGGCAGCAGAAGAACATAGAAGATTTTCTAATTTGTTTTTGTGCACACAAAAATGAAGTGAAAACTATTCTTTGGATTTCGTGGGTGATGGGGGAAAATCTAGTGAATAAAACTTGACATGTAACTATAGCAAATGAGACCTTAACAAATTAAATCACTAAATAAATGTTAGTGTCACTGTAAAAAATTAAATTTAAATTTGGTTATTACCAAATCCATATTGTAAAGTTCTTTTTTAGTTTCTTTTAGTCACAAACATAACTTACAAGTCTTCCATGCAATTATTTTTCTATTTATAATGGTGAAGATAAAACCTCAAGTCAGATACTAAGAAATACTTTAGTGAGAAATTTATGTAAAGAAATTTTGAATGCCAAAAAAACAAACAAACAAAAAAAAACACAAAGAGCCAATTTTCTTGGTAGTCTGTTTTAGAGAGCATTTTTTTAGAGAAAATTTATTTGTTTGGGGATCTTATTCAAAGACAAGAGTTTGTTTTCCTTTTTCTTTTAAAAAAATTGCTTAGCAAGTACATTTTCAGTAATGTGAATTGCTTTGACGATTTCATCCCATTCCTATAAAGTCACAAAGGATTAGTCTAAGCCGAGTATCATATATGATATATACCTTCAACATCCATTACTTTTTAAATTTGAAGGCAAAAAAACCCAAATCTCTAACAAAGAAAGCAAACCTTGTCAGGTAACCATGGTCTTCCCTCAGACAATTCTAAACTTGCTGCATCGCTGTGAGAGAAGACGTGACTCCTTCCAGCCCACCCCCTATGCCGTTAAAAGGAATCTAACATGAACATAAAATTCATCTGCACTTTCTCTGATACTGCTGGAATTCTTCAATATAGACACAAAATGATAAAAAATATTTTTCCTGACTTGAACATGAGCTCACTCACCTGGCACAGTTCTTAAGAAATCAATGGCTTCTTTATTCTGCCTGAAATAATAAAAGAAAAGAAATCTCACTGTCTCAAAACAAATAATGACGTAAAATCATTTGTGTGTATCTATACGCAAAAACACAGGAGATGTCAGCTGTAAAATCAAAACTCTCAATTTCATTGTGTGGTAGAAAGAAGACTGACCTGGGAATAGAACTAAATTGTAGATTTGAGTTGGTCCTAGCCAGCTAGGGCCTCAGATTTTTCTTTTATTCTCACTCAACTTCAGTTTCCTTACTTAGAAATTTGTGACTCTGATCTGCTTTTTTTACAATCCTTATCCACTTCTCAAATCAACTTTGCTCTAGAGATAAGCTCCAATTAGCTATAGATGTGCTTTAGAAATATTCCAACCACTTGTGACAGCTTTTGCTGGGTGAATAGAAAAGAATGTGTAGGTCATTTACTATCAGTTGTATTTGCCCTTTTTAATGAGGAAGTTAATATAGGCATTGGGTTAAATTTTTAAGTCTGTCTGAGAAAGATACATTACAAAGGGAACAGGGAAATATTCTTTTCACTGACACTAATGTTTAATATGGAACATAAATCAGCAAAGCAAATGAGCAATTGTCTGATATATTTTAAAAAGGAGCTGAGCAATATACTTAGGTTTGATATATAGTTGGTGTTCAACAAATGTTTGTTAAATGGTGAATGAATCTGAAAAGTTAAAAGGCAATTTCTTGATTTCAAATGCTAATTTGAAGAGGTTCCAAAGTCAGTGTTCTTTTTGATCATACAATATATTTTTGAATTAAATGGACTTCCTTAAATTGTTCAAGTTTGAATATAGTAAAATTGGAAAAACTCATCCTTGGACAGGAATGGTCACTTAATTACCAAGTACTTGGGCTGATATGTAATGGTTTTTGAAAAGCTTAAAAAAGTAATAGCAAGCTTTGAAATATCTGACTCATTAAACTATCATAACTTAAATTAACAGTTCTAAGGTAAAGTTTTCTTATGAGGTGAATTCCCATGGGTATATCAACTACAATAAACTTTGTGCCTGCAAACTACAGGTTTGTTACTATTTTGAAGAAAGTGGAGGTCACATTAATATTTTTATGTAATTATTTGTTTAAATTAATGCTTTTTAAAAGAAATAAATTTGGTCAAGTAAGTATATTTTTTCTTTAACACATCATTTAAATTGAGGATCAATTTGGGAATAGAAGGAATTAGAAAGTCTTTTGTTTTTCTACTTCTAAGTTTAAAAAGAAAAGAGGAAATTATGTTCCAGTGTCTTCTGCTTTTAACAGTGATAACGTGGACTGACCCTTTTGTTGAGTGCAATTTAAAAAGCTAGACCAAAACAAACAAACAAAGCCACAAACTGATTAAAGATCCCAGAGAGCTAACAAGATAGTGAAGAATTCCAAGGTCAAGATCTATGGAGGGGGCAAGGCCCAGGGAAGTGAACCTGGAGTTTGGGACTGCTGTTTCCTCTTTTCCTGTAGGTAGAAGCTGAGAGGGCAGATGGTGGCATAATGTTATTGACAGACTTGTGAGGCTAAAGCAACAGGTATTGTGGTCAGGGCCCACCAAGGTTGGAAGGAGTTCTAGTACCTCATTCCCCTGTTGAGACCCCAAAAGATTGCAACCTAGGAGTTCATCCTTGAAGGTGATTCAGAGTGCTATTATTCCCAAGCACCTGGTGAAGAAAACATAAGTTCTTTCTGGAACAAAACATTGTCCAAGGCTTCAAATTGCTTCTACAAGGAATTTTACAAATATGACATTCAGCACATAATAACAACATCCAGACAAATGTGGAGATATGAATGAAAGCCAAGAGAAATATGAAGATACAACAGAAATAGACCTGCAAAGGTTCAAATATTGGCAGTATCAGATATAGAATTTAATATATACTTACTTTGGCCAAGGTGACTGAGGACAAGTTGAGAATTTTGGCAGATGTTGAAACTATATAAAAAGAACCGAATAAAAAGTCTAGAACAGAAAATTTAATGACTGAAGTGGGAAGAACTCAGTAGTTGGGTTTAACAGCAGATTGACACAGCTGTTGAGAGAATTAGTGTGCTGGATGATGGGTTCAAGAAAATATTCCAAATGAAATAGAGATGGAAAATCAAAGTAAAGGGTGAGAGACTCCAAAGGTGAAGTAAAAAGCTCTAATTTATGAAAACTTGTAATTCCATAAAGAAGATAAATAGGAAGTAGAAGCAAAATTTGAATAAGTAGAGACAAAATTTTTCCAAAATTGATGAAATTCATCAAGCCACGTATTCAAAGAATGCTTACAAACCCAAAACAGGATAAATATTAAGAAAATCATATTTAGATACATCATATTACTAAAAGGAAAAATAAAAAAAATTAAAGATGGGCCAAAAAAAAAAAGATTACATTCAAAGAAACAATTAAAATAAGAGTTGGTAGATATGATAGAAATCAGAAAGACAATGGGATCATTTAAAAATGTTGAAAAAATATAATTACCAACCTAAAATTCTAAGTCTAGTGAAAGTACCCTTCAAGAATGAAAGTAAAGGCATCTTCAGGCAAGTACTAAATGCAGAGATTTTGTCATTAGCAGACTTACTCAAATTGAAAATCTGAAGGGTATGCTTTGTACAGAAGAAAATGATGCCAGATGGAAGACTGGTGTTGTAAGCAGGAATGAACCAAAATCTTAGGAAATATGTGAGTAAATCTAAATGAACAATAATTGTTTGAAATAGTAATAATGTCACATGGTTCTTAAAATATTAAAAATATTTAAAACACATTCAACAATGCCATATAAGTTATCAAGAGAGGGTATGTGTGCAATTAAAGTGCTCTAAGGTCCTTTTTCCATCCTAAAGTGAAAAAGGAGTATATAACTTCTAAGCTAATGGAAGAGGGGCTGGAATTTAATAAAGATCAAATCTGAAAGGTAGGATAAAAAAGAAAAATAAACATAAGTAGGCAGGAAAGTAAAAAGCATTGAGGAAGATAGTAGACTTAACCTAACAGAATCAGTCATTACATCAAATGTAAATGGACTAAAATTGTCAATTTTATGAAATTAAAACCCAAGTTTATGGTATTTTCAAATGATACACCTAAACATATGGATATGGGAAAGTTCAAAGCAAAAGTGTGCTAAAATGTTTGATGCATCAGGATGATATAACATTCTAAAATTTATATAACTTATTGCCTTAAAATTAAGCAAAATTTGACAGAATCTAAAAGTAATAGAAAAACTGACACTCTTAGGTTGGGTTGTTGTGTTGGTTAATTTCACGTGTCAACTTGGCTAGGTTATTGTATCTAGTTTGATCAAGCAAGCACTGGCCTGGTTGTTACTGTGAGGGTATTTCATGGATTAAAATCAATAGTCAGTTGATTACATCTATGGCTGATTATATCAACAAAGGAGATGGCCTTCAGCACTGAGACAAATCTCATCTAATCATTTGAACGTCTTAAAGGAAGAACTGAAGATTCCAGCTGGCAGAAAGAGGAATCTCTATCTCTACTTGAGCTGGTTTCTTCATGGACAAACCTAAGGATTACTTTTCTTTTTTAACTGTGAAAATTGAATAAAGACTTTATTATACCACACACACACAAAACAATTGGTACAGAAAAGGCAGTTTTCAGTTATTCTGTTGAGAATTTCTTTCCATGATTTCTCCTATTACAGTATAGATTTCAAAGCAACCACCATGACAAAGGAAGCATCTAATTAGTCCATTTTATTCTGATCCAAGAATGCTGAACATTTACTCTCCCATCTGTAGTTGTATCACCAGTGTAATGAACACCGTTTATATTACTTAACTATTCTTTGAACTCCAAGAACTGTTGAAGTCTTTTCTGATGTTCTGCAGATGCTTGCACAACATTCACATGTTCACCGAAAGTAGTAGTTATTCGAGGCAGGGCTGTTTTTAGTGATGCTCTGAATGCAAATCTTCATGTTTTATAAGATGTGTCCACAAGGCTTCCTGAAATCCAGGGTGGTTTGCTGGAAGCATGAGGAAGCTTGAGTACTTGTCAACTGCCTCTTGCAGTGTCAGCAAAGTATTAAGAATAGCTGGTAGTGTCATCTGGACAACTCCAAATCTATCTTCTATAAATAATGCTGCTACTAAGTGAGACAGACCTTCTAATGCCCAAATGTGCATTTGGGCATCTGAAAAAGCCTGAGTGGAGGCCTCTGGATGCTTACTGAAAAAATACATTTATTAGTACCCGTTTTAACAAGAAATTCTTTAAGTGTGCAGTAAGTACAGAGTTCCCATTTACTCTGTCCACCCCCACCCCAGTTTCTTCTATTATTGATATCTTGCATTAATGTGATGAATTTGTTAATTTGATGAAACAATACTGTTCCATTATTAGTGAAAGTCAGTAGCTACATTAGGGTTCACTCTTTTAAGTTTTTTCTATTTTTTAGGAGTACAGTTTATTTTTTGAACATGGGAAGCAGGCCCTCAACCCCTTGAGCTACATCTCCTCCCCTAGGGGTCACTCTTTGTGTTATACAGCTCTATGGGTTTTGACAAATACATCGTGTCATGTATCTACCACAGAAGAACATCTCATGGAATAGTTTCATGGCCTTAAAATGCTCTGTGCTCCATCTGTTCATCCCTCCTCCCCTCCCCTGGAGTCCCTGGCACCCACTGATCCTTTAACTGTCGCTATACTTTTGCACTTTTTTTTAAAGGAGAAAATACATCCTAGGTTCATTCTTTTCTTTTCTTTTCTTTTCTTTTCTTTTCTTTTCTTTTCTTTTCTTTTCTTTTCTTTTCTTTTCTTTCCTTTCCTTTCCTTTCCTTTCCTTTTCTTTTCTTTCTTTTCTTAAGATTTATTTATTTCTCTCCCCTCCCCCCACCCCGGTTGTCTGTTCTCTGTGTCTATGTGCTACGTCTTCTTTGTCCACTTCTGTTGTTGTCAGTGGCATGGGAATCTGTGTCTCTTTTTGTTGCGTCATCTTGTTGTGTCAGTTCTCCGTGTGTGCGGCACCATTTGTGAGCAAGCTGCACTTTCTTTCGTGCTGGGCAGCTCTCCTTACGGGGCGCACTCCTTGAGCGTGGGGCTCCCCTATGTGGGGGACACCCCTGCGTGGCATGGCACTCTTTGCATGCAGCAGCTCTGTGCATGGGCCAGCTCTACACAGGTCAAGGAGGCCTGGGGTTTGAACCGCAGACCTCCCATGTGGTAGACAGATGCCCTAACCACTGGGTCAAGTCCGCTTCCCCATACTTATTTTCTATTTCAAATTTGGGATTACAGGGTTTCAATTTAATTTTTAGATTTGTATGTATATCATAGAAATATCTCTTTAAAATTTTATTTGAGAAGTTGCGAGTTAACAAAATAATCATGGGGAAGCAGACTTGACCCAATGGATAGGGCAACCGTCTACCACATGGGAGGTCTGTGGTTCAAATCCTGGGCCTCCTTGACTCGTGTGGAGCTGGCCCATGCACAGTGCTGATGCGCGCAAGGAGTGCCGTGCCATGCAGGGATGCCCCCGTGTAGGGGAGTCCCACGTGCAAGGAGCGTGCCCCTTATGGAGAGCCACCCAGCGCGAAAGAAAGTGCAGCCTGCCCAGGAATGGCGCTGCACACACGGAGAGCTGACACAACAAGATGACGCAACAAAAAGAAACACAGATTCCTGGTGCCGCTGATAAGGATAGAAGTGGTCACAGAGGAACACACAGTGAATGGGCACAGAGAGCAGACAACGGCGGGGGGGGGGGGGCGGAGAAGGGGAGAGAAATAAATAAATAAATCTTTAAAAACAAAACAATAAACAAACAAAAAAAACCCCAAAACAATCATGCATACCCTACAGGATTCCCATACATTGCCCCACTCCAACACCTTACCTTGTTGTGATACATTTGTTACAAATGGTGACAGAACATCAGTTCTTTATATTTGGTGTTTTGCCACAAACTATCCTATTATTAACACCATGTATTAGTATAGTAATTTGTTATAGTTCATGACAGAACATTCTCGTATTCGTACTGTTAACCACAGTCCATCATTCACCATGGGGTACACTATGTCATACCTTCCCCTGCCTTGTACAGTCCATACAAAGTGTAGACTCAGTGGTTTTCAGTTTCATCACAGAGTTGTGTTGTCATTAGTGTAGTCCATTTCAGGATATTTTCATCACTCCAAAAGGAAAAGTCCCATACCCCCTTATACTCGCCGCATTATTGTCCCTTTGCATTAATATAGTACCTTCTTTGCCATTTCTGTAAATATATTATTACTGTTAACTATAGTCTATATGTAACATTAATTGTGTTTTCCCCATGTATCTCTATATTCTTAACACCTTTTAATAGAAAAACATGCTTGTATTTGTACTATTAACCACAATCATCATCCACTACCAAAATCACTGTTATATTGTTCCTTGTTATTCTCTAGCTTCCTTTCAATTGATTTTAACTTCCCGAGATTACCCCGTACATCCACACTCACATTTATAAATCAGCAGGGTTAGTTTTACTCACTGTAATGTGTTACCATCAATTATCCATTTTCCCACATTCACAGTCCCCTTTATTATTCAACATACATTCAACATCAACTCCCCCTTTACAATCTACATTCTATCTCCTAGTAACCTGCACTCTGTAGTTTAACTCCATGAGTTTACTCATCGTATTTAGTTTATATTAGTGAGACCATACAAATATTGTGTCTGGCTTATTTCACTCAATATAATGTTCTCACGGTTCATCCATGTTGTCATATGCATCTGAAGTTCATTTCTTCCTAACAGCTGAATAGTATTCCATCATAGGTATTTACCATGTTTTGTTTACCCATTCATCAGCTGGTGGACCCTTGGGTTGTTTCCATCTTTTAGCAATTGTGAATAATGCCACTGTGAACATCAGTGTGTGATGTCTGTTCATGTCCCTGCTTTCGGTTCTTTTGAATATATTTCTAGTAGCAGGATTGTTGGATCATTTGGCAGTTTTATATTTAACTGCCTGAGGAACTGCTAAATTGTCCTCCACAGAGTCAGCACCATTCTACATTCCCATCAACAGTGCAGGATTGTTTCACTTTCTCCACATCTTCTCCAGCACTTGTAGTTTTTTGCATTTTTAATAATGGCCATTCTGCAAGGCATGAAATGATATCTTGTAGTTTTGATCTGCATTTCCCTAATAGGTAGTGATGTTGAGTATCTTTTCATGTGCTTTTTTGGCCATTTATATATCTTCTTTGACTTTAAGTCTTTTGTCTATTTAAAAAAAAAATTTTATTTATTTATTTATTTCTCTCCCTTCCCTCCCCCCACCCAGTTGTCTGCTCTATGTGTCCATTCACTGTGTGTTCTTCTGTGTCTGCTTCTATTCTTGTCAGCAGCCTGGGAATCTGTGTCTCTTTTTGTTGCGTCATTTTGCTGCATCAGCTCTCCATGTGTGCGATGCCACTCCGGGCAGGCTGCACTTTCTTTTGCGCTGGGCGGCTCTCCTTACGGGGCGCACTCCTTGCGCATGGGGCTCCCCTACAGGGGGGACACCCCTGCATGGCACGGCACTCCCTGCACACATTAGCACTGCGCATGGGCCAGCTCCACACAGGTCCAGGAGGCCCTGGGTTTGAACTGTAGACATCCCGTGTGGTAGGCAGATGCTCTATCCATTGAGCCAAGTCCACTTCCCCTTTTGTCCATTTTTTAAATTGGGTTGCTTGTCTTTTTACCGTTGAGCTGTATGATCTGTTTTTATAACATGGAAATCAAACCCTTATTGGATATGTGGTTTCCAGAAGTTTTCTCCCAGTGTGTAGGCTGCCTTTTTATTTTACAAAAATATTTAATTTTGAGGAGGTCCCATTTACCTACTTTTTCTTTTGTTGCTTGTGCTTTGGGTATAAGGTTAAGAAACTACCAGCTACCACAGAAACTGAAGATGTTTCCCTACATTTTTTTCTAGCACTTTTTATGGTTCTGGCTTTTATATCTAAGTCCTTGATCCATTTTGAGTTAATTTTTATGTAAGGTGTGAGATATGATTCCTCTTTCTTTCTTTTAGCTATGGATATCCAG
This sequence comes from Dasypus novemcinctus, assembly GCF_030445035.2. Lineage (NCBI taxonomy): Eukaryota > Metazoa > Chordata > Mammalia > Cingulata > Dasypodidae > Dasypus > Dasypus novemcinctus. The sequence goes on along the minus strand of NC_080689.1, from coordinate 57,289,361 downwards.
TTTTCCCACCACCATTTGTTCAATAGACTATTCTGATCCAGCTGGGTGGGTGTGATAGACTTGTCAAAAATCAGTTGACCACAGATATAAGGGCTTATTTCTGAATTCTCAATTCAGTTCCATTGTTCAGTATGTCCATCTTTATGCCAGTACCATACTGTCTTTACCACTGTAGCTAAGTAATATGCTTTCAGGTCAGAAAGTGAGAGTACTCCAACTTCATTCTTTTTAAAGAAAATTTTGGCTCTTCGGGGTAACTTACCCTTCCAAATAAATTTAATAATTGGGTTTTCCATTTCTGTAAAAAATGGCTGTTGGAATTTTTATTGGGATTGTGTTTAATCTATAAATCAGTTTGGGTAGAATTGACATGTTAATGACATTTAGTTTTCTAATCCATGAACACGGTGTATGTAAATCTTTTCATTTAGGTTGAAATTTTGGTTCCTAATGACTTATTTACTTTATTCTATGAGAGCTATACAGTATATAATTATTGTGGTAGACATGGATGAGTTGCTTAGAGCCCTCTTCAGAAAAGGACTGATTGCGTCAATGCAATGAATATAGTTAGCGATACCCTGAGGCTGGTAACTCCTTCAGGTCTAACTCAGCTTTGAGTCAAGGTCAGGTTCTTCTCAAGTTGGCTCCAGGCAATTCCTTAGCAAGAACAAGGGCCTAGCCATTTCTGCCCAAGGTGGGACTCCTCTACAAGTCTGACTGTTCCTCCAGCTGAGTGTTTATCCTGCCATTTTCCTTTCACAGGTGTCACTACCCAACCAACCTTTTGCACTGTCCACTCTCTCTGCTTCCCAGAAGACCTACCTGGCAGTTACATGTACTCTGCATATATATAAACATAATGGCCTTAAAGTTAGAACTAGTGGTATTATGATTACAGAAATCATTTTAAGATGTCCTTGCAGTTTTTTCCTGTCCTTAGTTCACCCCACTAGGGAAATACAGTCATATTACTGTGTTTTAAAGTCAGTTAAATTAGTACCTCTTTGTGTAATTAAGCCATCACCTGGACACATAGGTTACTTGTTTCATTTTACTTTTGATTTTTATTTCTTTGGAAATTGATTTTCATTTCTTTTTTAAAAATCTCTCCCCCCCTACCCCATGGCTTTTTGTTTGCTCTCTGCTCTCTGACCATTTGCTGCATGCCTTTCTGTGTGTTTGCTTGTCTCCCTTTTTTGTTGTGTCACCTTCCTGAGTCGGCGCTCCGTGGCGTGTGGGTGAGCCTGCCTTCACAAGGAGGCCCTGGGTTCGCGTCCCGGGTAGACCATATGGTAGATGGGAGCCCAACTGATTGAGCCACGGCCGCTTCCCCCTTCATTTCATTTTGATTTAATTTTGTAACCTACAAAACAAGATGCATTCAGGGAAATGTAACTTCTACTGTTGCCTCACTGCTCCTAGATAAAATAGTAGCACTAATAAAAAGTTAACTATTTTTAACTTTTCTTTAAAAAAAATACATTATACCCCTTTCTGCCTTTCTTGGATGTGAGGTAATGTACTATAAACAGTGTAAACAGTGTTCTGCAATTGCTTTTTCACTTAACTATGCATTGCTCCATGTAGTTTATAGAAATACTCTGTTCCTTTTCACAGCTGAATGGTGCTCCATTTTTTTCTTTCCTGAGGAACCATAATTTATTCAACTGGTTCGTACTGATGGATATTTGAGTTGTTTCCCATCTTTTGTGGTACAAGTAGTGCCATCATGAATAGCTTTGTGCGTGGGTCTTCATATCTTTTGAGTGGGAGATTCTCTTCCGGCCCTGCCCTCCTCCCACTCCTCCCTGTGCCCACTCCTCTCCTTCTAGTGATTTTGGGAGTTGCTCCCACATCGTCCCCCAACCCTGCCTTTAATCCACAACCAGACCTTCATAATGTCAGCTCAGGGCTACTGCCCACGGTGGTGGTGGAGATCCAGATGTCTTCACTCAGATCCTGGTGCTCCATAGGCCACGGTTTCCTATAAAGCTCTAGCCCAGAGACTGTTTTGTTTGTTTTGTACATTTCTTTTTTTCCAACCTCCTCTCAGGAGTGGGAATAGTTCTGTCTTATGGTCTGAGACAAAGATGCTGGCTGTGCAACCCAACCCCTGCCTCATCTTCCAGGAAACACGTTTAGTTCCTGTTTCTTGGCCGGGATTGATTTCATGGCCACCTGTATTACTCAGCCAGAGGGTGATGATGCAAAATACCAGAAATCTGCTGGCTTTTATAAAGGGTATTTATTAGGTGTAGAAGCTTACAGTCACAAGGCCCTAAAGGGTCCAACTCAAGGTTACTTAAGAGATATTTTCTCACTCACAGTCTGTTGCCATTGGTTGAAGCAAGATAGTGGAGCCGTCCTTCTTCCTCTTACGGCTCGGTGGTCCCAGCTTCTTTCTCTCTCTGCTGTAGGCTGGCATAAGGCTCATCACTCCTCCCGGGGCTCGTTTCTTTCTGGGCTCAGCTGCTCTGTTCTCTCCACAAGGTCAGCTGTAGACTATCAGGCTCATCTCTCTTCTCAGGACTGTGTCAGTGGAGCACTCTCTTCCTGGGCATCTGCTTCTGGGTTATCCTTCTCCATGTATTTACTTCCCTGTCATTGATTGAGCATCTGTTTATAAAGCCCACAGGTCTAGGCAGGCTGTAGGTGGGGACTCAAAGCAAGTCGCCCTAATGACACAGTCAAGTAAAAGCCTTAAGCTTGATTTAATAAAGTAAAAGTGAAACCTCTGAATCTAATACAATCTAATATGTCCAGAGGAACAGGCCAGTTTGCAAGCACAATCCGATATCTGTTTTTGGATTTCATAAATACTGTCTAACTGCAGCACCACAACGATCCATCCTCAGGCCCCGGGCCCAGGGATCTGCATCTGCTGCCCAGTTCACTGTCTGCACTTATGTTCTTTTCTGTCCATGGAGATTTTTAGTTGTTTTTGAGCTCCACTTTATGCTTTTGCTTTTCTCACTTTATGCATTATCTATCTTTGCGTTCTTTATAGAGCAGAGTGGGTGAATCAAAGCATGGGCTCACTGCGCCATCTTGAGTGGAAAGTCTAAAAATATTTTTTTTAAATGATCACCCATTTGTAAGGTACCTCCAACAAACAAACTCATGTGTGATGACATAGGACAAAAGGTTCCTGATCGTGAGACATAAGGAGACAAAGGGTGCAGAGGAGGAGCTGGACCTCAGAAATCCACGTTTGATGTGTACATTCCCCTAGGCCAGCTGTGGAGAGATGTTTTTCATTCTCTTTCTAGAATCGGAATTCAGCCACTCTCAACAAGTGATTTTACCTTCTGTAAGTTTTGACTTAAAGGACTCATCCAGGTAATGTTTATAGATTCTTGGATGGGGTGACCTGTGTATCTGGTATTCAGAATAAATGAGAGCAGGTGAAGAGCAGATAAGTTGTGGGAGTGTGCTTTACTTTACACTTGCATACCCAATATTTTAGGTTCTCAAGTTGATACTGCAGAAATAATCTATTCACTTTTCTAAAATAGATTTATATTTCATGCCCCCCCCCTCCATTGTGCACTCATTGTGCTCTTGCCTTCTCCAGGAGGCACCGGCAACTGAACCTGAGACCTCCCACATGGGAGGTGAGTGCCCAATGGCCCGAGCCACATCCAGTCCTCATGGGCTGTGGCGTCTGCTGGCTTGTGGCATCTGCTCGTTTAGGCAGGTGCGGCGTCTAGCTCATTGTTGCTGGTCAGCTTCTTTAGGAGGCACTGGGACCTGAACCAGGACCTCCCATATGATAGGTGGGCACCCACCTAGTTGAGCCACGTCTGTTTCCCTAATCTATTCACTTTTTACTTTTTAAAAATTGCTGTAGGGGGAGCAGATGTGGCTCAAGCAGGGGAGGACCATCCACATGGGAGGTCCTGGGTTCGGTTCCTGGTGCCTCCTAAAGAAGACAAATAATGAGCATACAATGAGCAAAAGCAACAAGCAAGACAACGAGCAAACAATGACAGGGAGCAGATGTAGCTCAAGCAGTTGAGCACCTGCCTCCTAATGGGAGGTCCTGGGTTCGATTCCTGGTGCCTTCTAAAGAAAAAACAAACAGACAACAAGCAAAAAAACCTGAGCAAACAGTTACCACAAACAATGAGGAAAAACAATGAGCAAACAGACAAGGGAGCCATCTCAGGGAAGGAAAAAAACTGCTGTACTTAGTTTACAATATTATTGAATAGTTAATATTTCAAAAGGATGTGTATTTCTAATAAAAGTGATAATTTTAGCTGTATGAAAGCTAAATTAAAACCTTATTGCTGAATGAAAATGTCCAAAATACGTTTGTTGATTTAAAAAAGACAAATGTGCTGTGTGTGTGTGTTTAGAGTATTGCTTGGGCTTTAGTATTGCCATCCTTATCCAGCATCACAAAAATCTCCACCCTTTCTCCTTCCCAAATATTCATGATTGACCTTGTAAAGCAGAGAAAAGTAGCAAGTAAACAAACATACTTATCAGCAAATGATTATTTTCTGGGGTACTTTTGAAAATCTGAGAAATTTTTAAAAATTTACTATAAAAATGTTTTTAAGAAAATATTTCACAGAGTTAATTCTTTTACTAAGTTTTGAATAACTGGGAACTTTCGGTAGGAAAGATGCTAAAATTAATCATTGACTGATATTGAGTATTTCTGAGTAGTATTTTTATTTTATTTTATTTTTAAAATTTTTTGTCTTTATTTTTCTGAGTAGTATTTTAATTTAAATCAATTTACCTTGTATTAGTTAATACAGCTGAAGTATGTTCAATTAGTTTTGGAAAATATCCCAAGTTTACTTAGGATTTGTATCATCCTCCCTTCCATTTCTGAAAGGACTGAAGCTATCCTACATTACTACAAATGAAGCAAAACAAAGAAATGAAAAACAGAACCCAGACCCTCTAAGTCAGTATTTCTTAAAATGTAGTCTGGGCACTTTGGGCACTTGTCAAAAGGGTTGGCTTAAAAAATGAAAATTTATTGGCTTACAGTTTTGAGATTAGGAGAAGTAAAAATCTAGGCATCAGCACGGCAATGCTTTCTGAAGACGTGGCATTCTGGGGCTGGCTGTTCGCGATCCTTGGATCCTTGGCTTTCATGTCACATGACAATGCACATGACAGCATCTTCTTTCTCTTCTGGGTTCCTTGAACTTCCAGCTTCTAACACCTCCACATGGCTTTCTTTTCATAAAACCTTAAGTAAGAGGATTAAGACTCAACCTCATTCAGTTGGCCCATGCCTTAACTAAAAACAACATCTTCAAGAGATCCTATTTACGATGGGTTTGTACTCACAGGAATCAGTTAACATTAAGAACATGCTTTTTTTGGGTGGTGGTGGTGATTATGTAATTCATCCTACCTCAACTGCCTATTAGAAAGGGCATATCTAGGTGTAACTGATGTTGAGCTGCTGCTTTAGGCAGTAACCAAGTGACAAAAGCCCACCTGCTTCTTATAACCTCTGGAAACCAAAAATAGTAACATCATTGGACCAGCATTGCTTCAAAGATATTTGGGTTTTAGGTAACAGAAACTAGGCAAGTTAGTTAAACAAACTCAACCACACCACATTAATAAATGGGAATTTGATATAAAGATTCAGAGATGGAAAAGAACACAGAAGATGCTGTATGGTATTTGGTATAACTGATTGGTCTTTCTTTGGGCATCCCCAAAATTGCTTAGAGTGAATGGGTATATGTAGATGTGCATGTGTTTGCATGTGTGTATCTGTCCTGAGAAGTTTCTTTGATACGGCCAGAGGTTTGGACTATTATAATTGGCATTAAAAAGTTACGTGAGTAATCACAAACTGAATATATATCTTTATTTTAATTTAAAAAATTTTTTTAAAAATTTATTTCTCACCCCCCGCCTCCATTGTCTGCTCTTTGTGCCCATTTACTGTGTGTTCTTCTGCATCTGCTTGCATTCTTGTCAGCAGCACCAGGAATGTCTCTTTTTGTTGTGTCACCTTGCTGCGTCAGCTCTCCGTGTGTGCGGTGCCACTTCTGGGCAGGCTGTGCTTTTTTTGCGTGGGGTGGCTCTCCTTGTGGGGTGCACTCCTTGCATGTGGGGCTCCTCTATGCGGGGGACACCCCTGTGTGGCATGGCACTCCTTGTGTGTATCAGCACTGTGTGTGGGCCAGCTCACCACACAGGTCAAGGAGGCCCTGGGTTTGAACCCTGGACCACCCATGTGATAGGCAGAAGCTCTATCAGTTGAACCAAATCTGCTTCCCACTGAGATATATATCTAAATGTGGGTAAAAGGGAAAGTGTTCTGTTGTATATATAGTACTAGAGTAAAAATTTTCAAAAAAGCAAATGGAGCCCACTATCCTGGTCCTTGACTGGCTCGAATAGACAAAATAAGAAGCAAAGTACAAGGTCAATACACAAAAGTCAATTGCTTTCCTATATGCCAAGAAAATTGTAATTTGAATAATAAAAAGGTAAACATTTACAGTTAAAAGTAATGTGAAGTATGATTTCACTTATATGAAATATCTAAGATATGCAAATTCATAGAGACCACGAGTAGAGTACAATTTCCTGGGGCAGGAGGAAGGGGAATTGGGGAGTTAATGTATAATGGATGCAGGGTTTCTGTTTGGGGTGAAGGGGAAGTTCTGGTAATAGACGGTGTCATTAATGCCATTCAATTAATGCCATTGAATGGGATGATTGCTAGTGGTTGAGATGGGAAAGTATACGATGTATGTATGTTTCCACTATTTATTTATTTATTTATTTTTAAAATTTTAAAAGATTTATTTGTTTACCTCCCCCCTCCCCCTTGTTGTCTGCTCTCTGTCCATTTGCTGTGTGTTCTTCTGTGTCTGCTTGTATTCTCATCAGGTGGCTCTGGGAACTGATCCTGGTACCTTCTGGTGTGGGAGAGGTGATTACTCTCTGTGTCACCTCAGATCCCTGTTCTGCTACGTCTTCTTATTTTCTCTCCTCTGTGTCTCTCGTTGTGTCATCTTGCTGCACAAGCTCTACACGTTGGCTGGCACTCCTGCACGGGGCCACATTCCTGTGTGGGCCAGCAGTCCACTGGACCAGCTCATCCACTGGAAAATGCCAATAAATTATAAGATTTTAGATGTACTTATCCTTTATTCCCAAGAATTCATTTATGGGCAAAACCAACAGATGGAGGCATGGTGTGCCAAAAAGATACAGGGGCCAACCCGAAAGTTTGCCCTCACCAGAAGGCCCTGGGCATCAAACCCTGGACCTCCTATATGTGGTGGAGCCACATCCGTTTCCCTATTTTTATTTTTTTAATATTTTTTTTATTTATTTGTAAAAGATACATAGCTATATTTCCACAATTTAAGAAAATAGAGTGACTAAAGTGACAATAACAATTATACACAATATACAATCCTGGACAGAATCTAATGATTGAGAAAAGGCTCAAAAGGACATTATTGGGGCATATGAAACATTGGAATATAGACTGTAAGCTTTATATCAATATTAAATTTCTTGAAGTTGATAACTGTACTGAAAGTTGCTAGGTTCCTTGTTCTTAGGTCACATGCATTAAAGTATTAAAGTAAGTGTTCAAGGAGTATGATGTATAAAACTTCCTCTCAAATGTTTAGGAAAAATATAGATAGATGGACAGATAGACTGATATGCCAAGGATGTCAAAATGTTAAAAACTAGTGAATCTGAGTATCTGGGTGCTGAGTGTGTTGCAGTTCTCTGTATGGATTTTATATTATTTTTACATATGTCCTGTAAGTTTGAAATTATTTCAAAATAATAAAACATTTTTAAAAAGTAATGTGAAATAAAAGGTGGAAAAGATGACTTTCCCTAATATTTTCTGGCTATTTGGCTTAGGTATCCGGTTATGTTTGGTGTGAATCCACAAATGCTAAACACTGGAAAGTAAAGGCATTAAATGGACTAGGTAGCTCCAAAGTTGGCTGATATCAGTCAATTTCCCTGAACATTCTTTTCTCTCCTTGAATTACTTTGAGTTCAATTTTTAAAAAATTGAAAATTGGGGAAATACTTTTTATGTCTTTTAATTTTCAGATTTTGTGAATAGGTGATCCAAAGCCAAGCAGGAAGTTTAGGAAACCAGGATCTGTGGATTTGCTTTGCCATCAGTAGGACATGACTGAGAAGACCCTGGATGCAGAGCACCCAGGATGAAGGATGTACAAAGGCCATCTTGCTAATACCGCCAGGTGGGCAACCTCTATCTCCTGTTGGCTAAAATATGATTTTCAATCACCTCATTCTTAATTTTGAAGCCAACAGCTTAACTGATATAAAGAGCTTCATTAATCTCATCATTTAATTTCACATTTGGGATTTCTCTCTCATATTTTAAAATTACAAGTATTTATTTCATTCTTGTTACCCAGGTAACAAATGCTCATCATAAATCTTCGAACATGAGAGAAATACAATGCAAAAAAGGAATGCAGCAGGTGTTGTTTGTGCCCCATCCACAGTCACTTACACTTGGCAGTTCCAGGCGCAGCAGCCTGACTTTCTACTCTCAGCATCCGAGAGTCTTTGAGAACTTTCCCTGGCTATCCTGGAGCTCCCTCTACCTGTGTTTCACCTGACAGGATGTTCTGGGGATTAATGTCCCTTGGGAGCAGCTCTCAGCCGATGGCTGACATGATGTGTGGGCAAGTACCTCACCCTCCTTGCCTTCTGGTTGGGATCGAGTAAGATAATATCCTACACTCTCTCCCAGCGCTCCCTTAGGGGGCTAAGCTTCAGCTGACCTCCGTGGTAACTTGCCTGACCGCACACCCTCTAATGGCTTCCTTCCCTTCTTCCTCTCACTCACCTATTGATATTCCTGGGTTCACCCCACACGTGCATGCTTTTCATTTGTTCCTTGTCTCAGGGTCAGTGTGGTGTACCTGACTTGTGTTGAAACTTATCTCCTCCCAATAAAATAAGAATAAAAAATATATATTAGAGGGGAGTGGACATGGCTCAAGTGGTTGAGTGCCTGCTTCCCACATGGAAGTTCCTAGGTTTGGTTCCCGGTGACCCCTGAAAACAAAACAAAACAAACAAGCAAATAAAGAAAACCAACTCAGGGCAGCCAATGTGGCTCCGTGGTTGAGCCCTGGCTTCCCACATATGAGGTCCTGGGTTCAATCTCTGGCTCTGGCACCTGGAAAAAAAAGTCTATATCGGAACGATTCTTCTACGGTAATGAGGGTTCACAGATGATGGTAGCCTGAGAAAAGGGAACTTCTCTAAAGGAGACAGCTAGCTGGGGTCTTGGAGGATCTTAGTGAGTTGGTACTGAATGTTTTGGAGAGCAGGGTGGGTGGAGTTCCTCAGTAAGAGGGATTTCATGAAGGCTTGAGTCCTAGGTTGAACAGTCCAAGCTGTTAACTGAGCCACGGGACTTTTGCCATAATTATGCCTTTGAGCTCAGGGCTGTGGGACCAAATCTCCCTGAGAAGGGAAGGGAGCAAACCACTGTCAGGGCAGTGCCCATAGCAGCCTAATCTCCCACATAGAGCAAGTAAAGGGTATATGCATGGAGGCTTCCAGACGCAGCTGGGCAAGGCCTGATGTAGGGCAGGAAAAATGGTATTGACTGGAAGGCGCCAAATGAACTGGCGCCCCAGGGCAGACCTGGGGGACACAGGAGGAGCAGGGATTCCCTGTGGATTGCCTCCTGGGTTCAGGTATATAAGGCGCATTTGATGTTTTTACCTGCTGTGCTTCCAGCAGGTTTGTGCAGCTGGAAGCTCAATCGCAGACTTCGGAAGCCAAGAATTCTTTGTGCAAACGAGAGTCAATCAAATTATTTCCTAGAGTGACTTAAGGGTGGGAATTGGACAACTGTTTGACATACTTGTTTTCACACCAGGTGTCAAAGATAAGATAAGACTGTCTAATGCCTGGGAAAATGTGGAGAGGGAAAAGGGTTAGATTATCATTAGCTGATAGTTTATACTCCTACCCTTCCCTCAGATCTGGTTCTCACAGGTCCACCCCTCCCCCCCCACTCCCCGCCAGCGCCTCTAGAACTCTCGGTAGCCTATTGTAGGACATGAACATGGGGAGAGGGTGTTCCCAGGATCAAGGTGCAAGGCCAGAGCTATCATGGAATAAAAGGCAACAAACTCCCTGGTTGAAAAAGGCATGGCAACTACCTGCCCAAGCGCAGCTCTGTCTGGGTCTGCAGTGGTGCTGGCCTGTGGAAATGCTTCCAAATAAGAAAAGAAAAAAATGCCTACCTTTCATTGAGTTCAAACGATATGTCAGGCCTTGAGCTAAATAAACCCTTTATGTGCAAGTTTCATTTAATCAGCAGAACAACCTTCTGTGCTATGCACTATTATTATCCCATTTTATAAAGAAGGAAACAGGTTCAAAAAGACCAATTCACCTGCCCTGGTCCGCCCTCCAGGGAGCCGTGGATTGGATCTGGTCATGATCTCTGTGGTTCTGTTGCCTCATCAACCTGATGGTGGGGACTTGGTCTACCAGGTTTACATCCCTGCTTTGGGCCGGAAGCTTTGTGCCATGGCCCTTTGCCTCCTTACACATGGCTGGCCTTTCAACAGTTCTCAGTGACCCAGGCCTTCAGTTTCCTGGATGCTACCCTTCACTCCCTAAAACCACCCAATTTGGAGGGAAGGGACCCTATTATCTGGCTCAGTTGAAAAGCATTCTCGTGCTCTTGCAGGGATCTAAATTCCCTCCTCTCTTTAGACCCTGCTGACTCTACTCTCCTCCTTACTTGATCTGGTACCATATTGTTCCATGAAGAAGGTTCTCTCTCATGTTTCAAGACTATGCACTCTTGTCCTGAGGCTGCATTTATGCACTCTAAGCAGACAGGCCACTTGCTCTGCCTCTTAAAAATGGGGCCATTTCTTTGGATGTGTGCAATTTGTGTTTGTTTTGCTTCTCAGATGAGCTGGTCTGCTATTTGAGAGTAGGGACAACACTAGAAACCTTGACGTGGCCACTTGGTAAGGCTAAAGCGGAATTCTGAGAAGATGGGCCAAACTCGATAGCTTTTGTGACTGAGGAAAGCTGGATGTGGGGGCGGGTGGTGCTAGCTCTTGGCAGAGAGGGAAAGCTGCTATTCTGGGTGTATCTGTGTTTCTGTTGACATTTGATGTTTGCAAAACCTCACAGCTTGGTGTGTTGATCCAATAAAATCATCTGCTTGTCACACAAAGCATTTCCAGAAGGAAAAAAAGTCAAGGAAAAAAAAAAGGTCCATCAGGCAGCAGGGAGGTGCCAGCCACTCTCTCTAATGATAGGCTCTCCCCCATTAGAGCTGACTGACACAAAACTTATTAGCAAATTGAGACGTGCTCATTGCTTGAAGTATTTTGGACATTATACCAAATTTTTCTAATGGGTTGTTAAAAGAACTCTATTATGTCAGGTTGGCTTGGAACCCATGACATGAGCTGGCACTCTTCAAAGTTACTAAAACATCATATGCCATAAGATTTGCAGGTGTGACTCAGTTCCTGCATTAAAATGTACAATAAAAGCCCAGGATTGTGGAGACAGCCCTTGCCAATGAGTTCTCTATAACCGGCATGTCTACAAGCTTCTGTGTGCCATCTAGGTTTGAAAGACTTTAGTTTGTGCTGGGGTCAAACCTGGTAACCTTCACCTCTACAAAGGCCGCTGTCACCACCGGACAGGGTGAGGAGAATCCCCTGCTGTTTTCCTCAGGCTGGCTGGAGATTACCCTATTGGTCAGCTCTGGAGTCTTGAGACTTTTGTCTTTGTAAAGAGGAGGATTTTGTTGATTTCATTTATTTGTCCATTTTGGACACAGTAGACAAAACCTGAGTCTTCTTCTGGATGAAGCCCGATTCCAGAGGTGACCGGTACTGCTAGCGTGGAGTGCTGGCCTGTTTTAGGATCTCACTCCGTCCAACCTTAAGTCGGCTATGGGATCTGCCTCACTGGGAGCCAGAGCAGGCTGATGCTTCCTGGATGGAAGGCCTCCACCCCTGCAGACCCTCCCCTACCTTTCCCTTCCTCTGAACTTTCTTTCAAAATTGACAGAGTGTTCATACTTCAGGTGGAACAGTATTTTATAAGCTTTTTGCTCTCAGGACCCCTTTATATTTCCAAAGAACTTTTGCTTAGCAGGCTTTATTTTTTGATATTTAACATATAAGACAGGGGTTGACCACCTCTGGTTCATGAGTCAAATATGGCCCACCACCTATTTTTACAAATAAAATTTCATTGGAACGCAGCCATGCCTGTTTGTTTCTGTATTGTCGATGGCTGCTTTCACACCGCAACAGCAGAGCTGAATACCTGCTGGACTGTACGGCCTGCAAAGCCTAACTTTTTTATTTCCTATTCCTTTCCAGAAAAGTTTGCTGACCTCTGATATAAAACTTAAAATGAGAACTGTTTGAAATATGTATTTATTAATCCATTAAAGTATCAGTAATAAAACCATTACAAAATAACAACCTACATTTCTTTATTGAAAAACGACTGTAGTTTTTAAAACAAAACTAAACAAAACAGTGAGACTCAGTGGCATTGTTTCACACTTTTGCAAATTTCTTTGATCTCTGTCTCAAAAGGAGAAGCTCTATTCTAGCTTCTGCACTCAATCTGTTGCTGTATGTTGCTTTGGTTGAAGTAGATGAAGAAAATCCGACCTCCTATGGGAATGTGGTTAGAAAGGAAGGAGTATTTTAATAGTCTTTTCAGATTATTATGGATATTTTTCTTTGACACGGCAATGAAACTCGACAAGTGGTAATTTCTAAGATGTTGCTCATGGGATCTGAAGCCATATTAATGAAAATTTCATAGTCTGTTACAGTAAAATCCACTGATCTAGATACTTTGAATGGATCTTTTACCCATGTATGATTTTGTTACATCATGCATTAGTTATTTTGAAAATAGAATTCACTGAATTATGCAAATATTTCAAATGTTGACATATTTCATTTCATATAATATCAAAACAACACACTTGTTAATATGACCATCAAGCTCATTAAATATGTCTTTAAGATATCAAGCTCATGATGGTGCATATGACTTCCAAAATTTCAAATTTTGCTTGAAAGCTCAAATTTTATAATTGACGCCAACAACTGGCAATTGTTTTACTTGTAGAGATAGGCACTTTTCATTCATTTTCAAGACAAAGTCTGCCAAATACCCAAGTTTGAATAACCATTGTTTGTCAGGCAAGTAAAATGTTCCATTAAAAAAGAGGGTAGTTTAGCTTGCAACTCAAACAATCTCACAAAGGCTTTTCCTAGAGATAACCATTGTACTTCACTATGCAGTAGAAATGCTTTATGTTCAATTCTTATTTATTTGCACAGCATATTAAAAATATGTACATTCAAATGTAATTAATTTTACTGCTAAATCAAGGATATTTTTAAGTAAACCTGGTCTTTTTTGTTGTTGTTGTTGTTGTTGCAGGTGTGTGGTGGTGAAGAATGCAATGACTACTAGCACAGTTTGGTGTCTGCCTTGGTATATGCTAAGGCATCAGCAGTTTTCTACCCTATTGCTCTTGCACCATCGTGCCAATGTCAGCATAGTGAAAGAGACAAATAACATTTAATATTATTATAACATAGTTTGGGCTGCACTTCGAGAACCACTGAGGTAGAGAAAAGAAGTGGGAATATACTGAATGATATTACACTAATTCTCTGAGATGCTGCTGGAGTGAAAGAAGACATGATTAAGTCTTTTTGGAGAGAAGCAACATGTTGTATCATATTGTTGGAACATCCCAGTGCTGGTTAGATTTTTAAAGGATCTGAGAAGTCCTTCAGGAAATAAACTCCTTTAACTTTGTATTTTCCAAACCCATTTGAGCAGAACGTACCTTTTACATTTTCAATATATTTGAATACCCTTTGGCAAACCATGGCCGTTAGGTGTGAATGATGGCTCTTGAAATCTCTTCTGAAGGCCACTTTTGATGGCCTGGGAAGTGGTGTGCTGAAAGGAACCCGGGAATGAGGGGTGGTTGGGTGTGTCAGAGGCTGCCCCTTGGCTTGAGGCCCCTCTGGAGTGTCTCCTTATTCCCTTCTGGGGCAAAGTCACTGACAACAAAGCCCCTGGATGAGCCACGGGGACAAAACAGCCAGTAGCACTGCTCCTTCCGCCATAGTCCAGGGTCCCTCTGGCCCAGCAGATCTGCACAGCTGCGTTTTTCACATTGCTGAATGGGTTTCAAAGGGCAGAGGTAGGCAAAAAAGGTCCCCAAACCTGCCCTAACTGGACCAAGTATGTAGCAGGAGACACTCGTCAGCAAGGGATTTTCTTGCTCGTATGCGTTTGTCGGGTCTGGAACATCACAATCCCAGCCCGGGGGCGTTTGTGGTATTCGGAGCCACTCTGCCACCAGACGATTACAGGCTGGTCCGGGGAACCCACGGCCCCCTCGTCTTAGCTCTCTGAGATGGGGCGGACCTTCCAGAGACCATCTCCTGAGGATTTACTCTTCTCACTGCCCATCCTTAAGAAAATTCTCCTGCAGGAAAAATACAGAGTGGGTTCTGTCTTCAGTGAGGTTAAGTGTTCTAAGCTCCTTCCCCAGTCCTACTTTATGCCCTCTTGATAAATACCTCCCATCAATTTATATAGACACACTTCCTCAGTTGTGGCTTCCCCAAACTGTCCCAAGACGCTATGCTTGCATAGTTTAAACATGTTCTTGTGATGGTTTTTCCGACAGGTGATGACGTCTCACATGTTGAAAGGAAAGTATGTCAGTCAATCTCCATGAAGTCTTTCCAAATTGTCCCATCCAGACCCAGGTGTTCCATTGGGTCCCCTCTCTGGTTGGTGCCACCGATGTAGTAATATGATTAGGGCAACCATTTCAAGAACCTTTTTTTGAGTATCCATTGTGCACAGGGTGCTACCCTAAGGGTGTGAGTGTGAATGAAACAAAACCCATTGGACACAGTCTTGTGTGGGAAAATGAGATGTTCACAAATATCCTCAGTGCAGCATAGAGTGAAGAGGGTACCTGGAGGGGATGGGTGGAGCTTCGACAGAATGCTAATTGGGGAAGAGAGAGAGGAAGGCAGGGGCACTTCTGGCCTTGAAGATCCCGGGAAGCTGCCTGGAAAAGGTGGAATATCTGTTGGATCTTGAAGGTTGGTGTTGGGGATTGAATCATGCCCCCCATAAAAGGCATGTTCAGGTCCCTACCCCTGGTCCTGTGGTTGTGAACCCATTTGTAAATAGGACCTTTGAAGATCTTATTAGTCAAGTTTGCCCAATCTGATTGCAGGTGGACCATCACCCAATATGGCTGAAGACCTTATCAGCAAAGGAAATTTGACACAGAGATGAAACCACAGGGAGGTGCCAGAAGCCGGATCAATGGAACTAAGAAGAGAGTGGAGAAGATGCTGCCATTTGCATTGCCATGTAACGGGAAAACCAAGAAACTGCCAGTCAGCTGGAACATACCAGCCTGGAAGATACCAGCCCAGCAGGAAGCAAACCTTTGGGAGACTTTGAAACTATGAGCCAATAAATTCCCATTGTTAAGCCTTTATTTTGGTCATAAACAAAGACTGGGAAGGGAGGCCAGTGAGTGTGGGTGGTGAGCGCAGGGAGGTAGGGTTAGAAACCTGAGCGGGTTCAGATTCCGTGGGGCCTTGAATTGTCCCCCCTGTGGCTTAGACTTGATGACCAAGGGTGAGTTTTCAAACATTTGTGAGCAGAAAGTTTCTGGTGAGAGCCCTTTGTGCCTGAGAGGACCACTTCCGGAGCCTGGAATGTGGGGGCCTGGAGGCAGGAAAAGGAATCCAGATAATGCTAGAAGGCCAGGCGAGAGGAATTAATGGCGCCAGTGAGGATTTGGTTGTGGCAGCGCAAAGGAAGGGAAAGATGAACCTTAGTTTTCTCTATAACAAGAGTGGGGGTGGAAGAGGGGAAGGGTCATGGGCCACAGGGCTCCAGGCCTCCCCCCCTCTTCTCTTTGAGTGCCCCTACTGTTCTATAATCTGAACTGTGGCTTAAGACCTCATTTGGACAAAAGTATCTGTTGCTTAAGAAAAATACACCAGAAAGCACCAGACAACATGCTTTTTATAGTTGTCCCACCTCTAAATTTATCATACGTCTACATAGTTTGAACTTCCTGATAATTTTTCTGGCATTTTCTTATATTCTTATGTACCTGGCCTTTGTTCATACTCAGTGACCAACTTCTAGGAGACGGGGCCTTGCTATACTTCGCTTTTCTTCAGAATAAGGAGCATGGGTGCTTCTCACTCAAGGGCTCGTAGCTGCTGAGGGAGGGTGGCAGACAGCTCTGAGCAGGGCGTCCGAGGCCCGGCGTTTTAGATGATCTCTTGGAAACTGGCCAGCGAGTGCATAAAGGGTGGAATGAAATGAACGGCGAGCTGGGCAGGAGGCTGCATGCTGGGCTCCACTTGCTGCTTACCAGCTCTGGACCTGGGACCACTCCCATAGATTTCTTGTTCTTGCTTTTATTTTCAGTGAAATGAGGGAGCTGTTTTTAATGCCAGGTTCTCAAAATTGTGGAGTTACTGAAGTGTGTCCAGACTGTCCACCAGGCTGTAGACGGAACACCTAATATTTGGCACAGATGTGATTACTTCTCAAAGGTGTTTGGAAGTGCCTGTGACGTATAAAAATGCAGATTTGTTTTAGTGTTACCGATTTCCTAGTGGCTGCTGCTGCGAACATTTATTAAATGCTAACTGTGTGTGAATGATAGTAAGTAGCCCTGAGAAGAGGGTTTGTGTGCCCTTCCAGCCCTGAGAAGAGGGACCTAAAGTCTTGCCTCCAAGAACTGGAAGGAAGCAGGGCCGGGGAGGAGGAGAAACCCAGCGAGCGTGTCATTTCAGGTGAAGTTCCAGGCTTGGCCTGGCCGCATGGGCGCTCTGGAGCGTAATTCACAGCACAGTCTGTGCCCCCTGGGCTTTCATGCCCCTGCCCCGGGCAGTGGCCGGGTGATGCTGGTGGAGTGGGACAGAAACTCCAGGCATTTCTCTTCTCTTGTGCCTCATCGCAAAGCAGCCTCAATAGCCTTCAAGCAAGTCTCTGAAAAGAGCTGAAAGGCCGTCAGAAGGAGAAAAAAAAGTAAGAGAGGGGAAAAGAGGAAACCCCACATATAGTAGAGAGGGGAGGGGTGCATAGAAACGGTAAAATTGTTCCAAGGTGGAGCACTGCCAGTACTTGCCACAGTGCCTTAGTTCACTCAATCATCACAACAGCTCAGGGAGGTTCATATTATTATCCCTACTTTAAAGAAGAGAAAACCAAGGCACAGAGAGGTTAACACACTTGTCCATGGTCACACAGCAGGTGATATACCCTAGCTATCCTATAAGTAATCAAGAAAACTCTGGGAATGAGTGGACTAGACATCGGAGGTCCTGTGTGGTATTCTAATATTCTGTGACACTGTAATCTCTTGCCAGTGCTGTGCTCTGATTTCAAAGCAATTTCACAGGCAATTTGGGTTTCAGTTTTTTCTGTCTTAGCAATATTTCTGACTCAAACAATTTTAATCAAAATCAAAAGATCCAACTGTAGCTTGTTAATAGCTAAGAAAACAATGGCCAAAGGTGAAAGGTTTTTAAAGAACTACAAGGCATTTTCTGTTGGCAGAGTAATTGGGAGATGGCTATTGGGTGGGAAACAAAGTAATTTGGATTCTAATTCAGCAAAATTACTTAATTGGCAACATATGCTTCCAGATCGCCACAGGAAAACAAGTGGGTGGCTTTCAGATGGGGGACATATGGGAGCGCAAGACAGCAGGTTCCTAAATTGGCAAAGGGGGAAGGTTTTCTTCTGTTCGATTTTGAATTCTTATCATTAATTCTGTTATTCCACTCCCTCCCCCATAATCCTGTATTCATGAGAATATCGACACAAAGCTCCCATCATGGGGTTGCTTTGAGAATTCGATGGGCTGACAGCACTATACCACGCTACCATATCCCAAACTATAAATGGTTGAGGGCACTGGGGTGATCTTGATCTAGACTTCCAGTGGTCCTCAATAAAAGGTAGTTCCTTTCCCTCCCCAAAGGTTCGGAAATGCGGGGACATCTTTTGCTGTCACAGTGACTAGGGTGCGGCAATGTGAGTATAGCGGGCTACTGGTATTTAGTCCCTAGAGACCAGGGATGCTAAACATCCTGCAACGTGCGGGACTGTTCTGCCCAGGGAAGACGTCTCACCCCAAATGCTAAGCACACCCACATGGAGAAGCTCTGGGAGGAGAAGTGATTTGAGAAAGATAATCACCTCCCTTATGAGACATGACGCCTGTATCTCCAGAAAAGCACACGTGGGATTAGGGGGAAACAGAGCATCTCAGCAGTTAAGGATGTCCAGGACGGAGTTACCCACGTCTTGGGTAGTGAGCTCCCTGCTGCCGGATGTATTAAAGCGGACGCCAGGTGGCCATGGGTACGGGCTATTGTCAAGGGTTTACCCAACGTGGGGAGAGGATGGAGTAGATGATCTCAGAAGATGACCCTTTGGTCACCAAGATTCTAGGCTTTTGTTTATTGTTTATTACCACAGTTCTAGGTGATGTTTGGAAAGAAATAAATGAAAAAATGAAAAACATATAAGCTGTCCAGTTTAAGAGACACAGTGGTAGGAGTGAAAGAATATGAGTCTAGTGCCAAGAGGTGAAGGAGAAAGAGCATTGTGACAGCAAGAACCCTGGCTAGGAGCCCGCCTGCCTGGACTCCCACCCTGCCCCTAACTAGCTGGCGTGTGGTTCTGGCTTGATCTGTTTCCTCTGCCTCTGTCAGATGATGCTCTTCAGCTGTTCATGCTCGGAATCTACCAGTCTGTAGTTCTAGAGAAGACCCATGTTCTTTTGCTAATTTTGCTGTGGCCTAAGACAAGTAGCTTATTTCATTATTTCTTGGTTTCCCAATAGTGAAATAAAAATAATTTCCACTTGCTTTTTCTAGTTGACAAGGAAATAGGGAAGATCAAATAAGCTTGACTGCTAAAATATGTTAACAGTAGAAATACAGTAAAGTAAGTGGCATTCCAAGATTTTTCCTCTCTAACGAATCCTACGTTTTCTAGGACTGGTTGGGTAAATGGGTCTCATTAGGCTGTCTGAAGCCTTCCAGGTCCTAGTTATATGCATTTATATTTGGAGCCCTGTACCTCATCATATCAAATATTAAAGTACTTTTATATCCACCATTAAATAAAGTTTATATGTAAGTATATGTTATTTATTCTGATATTATGTTTTATAATCATTTAATTAAATATTTAATAATGTTGAGCTTTTATATTTTGAAAACAATAATTTTTTTTCCAGATCTCAAACAGTTTTGATAGACTCTTTAAAAGCTTATAGATACTAGTCACTGTAACTATTAATGACTGGTGAGTAAAAAGGCTCTGGATCTGAGAGGAAAAAACATCAGGTTCATGCTAAGACGTGCTAGTAAGTGGTGGAAAAGCATTATTCCTTTCTCACCACTTCCCTCTGTGCTCCAACAGGCTAATCCTTTTAGGTCAAGATGGATGTGGGGAGGCTGTAGGTTATGGTTACATGACTTCAGCTAATTTGTAGGTATCTGTGAAGAGGGGCGCACATGTAAGTGTATGGTAGTGGGGGTGTTGGCATGCTGATTTTCTGAGTCAGGGACGAAGGATTTTCCACAGATCTCAACTGGGTTATTCTGAAGCTTTGGTATTGGAAGTTGCCCTAAAGAATTGTGAAATTGGGGAGGTAGGGGGTGGGGAGGGCCACTGCCCATCTCAGCAGTGGGACCAGAGCACAATTCTGGTTTTCTTTTTTGCTTAGAACAACCATCACTTTTTCCTGCTCACACTTGTGTGAGTCATTTGGGAGTAGCCTGATCTAGAATGGGCTTGGCTCCAAGCTAAAGATTGGTCCAGAGTCTGCTCCATGTGGCTCTTATTGTCCTTGGACTTGTGGGATACCCAGGGCATATTCTTTTCATGGAGATGACAGATGCTCAAGAGAGACCCCTTGGTGGGAGATGCCTAGGAGAAGAGGGGAAGGAGGAGAGTGAGAGTCTACTGAGCTCTAAGGCGCAATGGGCGTACTTACCCAACAATGGTCCCTTGAACCAGATAGGCTAGGTGGAAATTTTTGAGTGAATTTAACCACCTCCAAAGGAGAAAGCTGTAGTAACGAGAGAGACTACCTCAAGGAAGACTGGAGAATGAACTTTGTCTGGGTGATAGTGACAAGGAGTAATCTCAGTTCTGGTTGCTAAAAGTCCCAAATTCCAATACATAGTGCCACACCTCCTGAGTGATGGAGGAGTGTGCTGAGGGGCAAGAGAGAATGTGAGAGAAGGGGCACCATGGGGTCCATGATAGGGTATGATTGGCAGAGTTCTGAGATGTCCCTAAAGACACCCAGCCCCTGATGTACACGCTGTAAGATCCCCTCCTCTTGGGTGTGGGTGGAAACTGGAAATTGATGGGATAGCACTCCTGGGATCAGGTTATGTTGTATGGCAAGGTGAAGGGATTTTCCAGATTTGATTAAGGTCCCTAATGTGTTTAAGTTAATCAAAGGAGCATTGTTCTAGAAGAGTTGGAACTAATCAAGTGTGGGCTTTATATGTGGTCCAGTAGAAGGTCAACCACCACACCAGGGAGCCAAGAGTGCCTACAGCTGCAAGCAGGAGAATTGCATCCATCATCCAAATGGAATCTAAGCACCCTCTCGATATAGAGGTGGAGTGGACATAACCATCTCAAGGTCCACAGAATGGAGGAATAGAGTATGGATTAGAGTGGACTTACTGATTTTCTATTCTAGAGCTACTGTGGTTAGTAATGGAAGTAAATGTAGTATTGATGTGGAGAAAGTGGCCACAGTAGCTGCTGAGGGTAGGGAGTGGGAAGAAGAGATGTGATGTGGGGGCATTTTCAGGACTTGGAGTTGTCCTGGGTGGTGCTGCAGGGATAGTTACTGGACATTGTATGTCCTTCCATGGCCCACTGGGTGGACTGGGGGAGAGTGTAAACTATAATGTGGACCAACTGACCATGTGGTGCAGCAGTGCTTGGAGATGTATTCACCAAGTGTAATGAATGTCTTGTGATGATGGAGGAGGTTGTTGTTATGGGAGGAGTGGGGTGAGGGGGGTGGGGGGGGTATATTGGGACCTCATATTTTTTTAATGTAACATAAAAAATAAATAAATAAAGACCAAAAAAAAAAAAAATGTGGTCTAGTGGTCAGAGAGAGGCAGCAGCAGAGATGCTCTCTGGCCTTATAGAAGCAAACAGTCATGTGGCAGAAAATGATGGTGGCCTTTAGACTTTGAGATCCTCAATCTTACAACTGCAAGGAATTGAGGTCTGCCAACAACTAGTGAGCGTGGAAGAGGACCCTGAGTGGTGCGAATGCAGCCAGACCTGCCTCCTTCACTGGGGACTTGTGAGACCCTTAGCTACAGCAGGTCTCCTGACCCAAGGAAATGCGGATAATGAATGTATGCTGTTATAAGTAGCTACATTTGGGGCAATTTGTGATGGAGCATAGAAAACTCATACATAGTGCTGGTTGGCGGCCTGCCATTGCTCTGGCGCAAGACAGGATTTGGGAGTGGGGTGATGAGTTTTTCCCCACTTTCCTTTTTAGTACCACGCAAATGAATTTTTGCATCCCATGATTAGCATGATATTTATCTCAGGAAAAGCAAGGAGATCCTCTGCATTGACGACATCATTAAAAGTGGGGTTGATGGTGTACCCCACGGATGATGACATGTCCCTGGTGAAGCACTTGGCATGTTTTTCTAAGCAGGTAGCTCAGGAGGGGTTTAATTAGGAACTGCCAAGCCAAGAGGGTGGGAAGCTCTGTTCAGCTTAATGTTACTGAGCAATGCTGGGAGAGACCAACAATTCCTTTCCAGATAATATTTCCAATTCCTCTGTCCTGATGCTGACACTTGCCCTTTATTTGCTTCCAAACTAACGTTCCCAGTGGACGTGTGCTTGGTCACCAGAGGATGTCTGTCCTTTCCTCCCGGAGAGATGGGGAAGCTGGGAGTTCACTGTTACTCTCGAGTTACACACTTTTCTGGCCTCAGTATTGCTCAGAAGACAATTTTTGATAGGGAAAAAAAACACCTCTCTGACTCTTCCTCTTCTTTCCCCCTCCTTTTGGGTGAGAGAAAGAAAATCATTCCACAGACTGGGGCCCTGGCGGCTGCGAATTGTGCAGTTTTGAGGAACTTGACCCGCCGCCTTCCGTCTTGTGCTGCTTTTGATGGAGGATTGCTTTGTCCTGCTGAAGGACTGTCTTTTCTTCACAGCTCACAGCCCCTTCATAACCCCGCTTTGAAAGGCTCTTCCTCTTCATTATGCGGCCATAATTATTTCTCTGTCGAGTGCCTAACCTAGCACCCCTCCATGTGCGGTGCCAAGGTTTGAAACCATAATAAGCTGGATGCTCACCTTTGAAGCCATTATTTCAATCACTAGAACACAGTTTATTCCTCGAGCGGACATTAACATTTGAAAATGTGTCAACTTGAGTGAGAAATTCATCATGATCACGGACCACCTGCCAACTGATTAAAATGCAACAGGATGATTTTCCTGGACTTCTTAGACCAATCTAACATCCGACATCAGTTTACATTTTTACGGTGTTTCAGTTTAGTTCCTGGTAAATTGCGAAGGCCACAGTTTTTTGTTTTTTGTTTTAATGAGAAACTAGAAAAGATATGCAGTGGAAGAGGGCTAAAGGACCTCTAAGAGCACTGTTGCTGGGCAAGAAGGGCCCCCAGACGTGACTCCATTTTAATCATGATGGACTTAAAGCTGGGAACGCTCTCTGCATCCAGGTACCCATACTTCTGAACAAAAATGAGCCCGGTTGCTGTGCTGAATTTCTTAGAAGAGCTTAATGAGATCATCTCAGGAGTTGAATTGTTAAAGTATAAAGACAAGTATTCCACTTCTGCCTGGTAAAAGTCCATGGAAACCACTATTTGAAAAATTCTATAAAAAAAAAGTGGGTTAGAAAAATAAAATATAAATTCCCAAGAAGCCGGAATGTGGGGGGTTAATATTACATCAACCCAGAGATTTTTGGACTGTCTTTGTCGTCAAGGTAACACTACTTCTTTTAAAAGCTCAGGTAGAGAAGTAGCAAAGTAAGAGGGTGCAATTAGAGTGACCTTCACTGGTCTCCCGTAAGCTTCTGGGATGTATCTGAGATGGATAACGTATTTGATTAGCTCTTTCACAGCTACTTGCCAGTGGGTCCACTGCCTTCCTGTTCCTGCTGTGTAACAAACCACCTAAATCTTAGTGGCTTAAAACTACAACATTGATTTTGCTCATGAACGTGTAATTTGGGCCGAGCTCGGGGGGAGTTGGGACAGCTTGAAGGCTGGGCTTGAAATCATCTGAAGGCTCATTCCCTTACAGTGTTGGGATTAATTCTGGGAAGACTCAAATGCTGTGACTGGCACAACTGGCATTCCCTTGGGCATCTCTCTATTTCTCCATGGCCTCTCGACACGGTCTCCTTGGCACAGCAGCTTCAGGATAGCCAAACTTCCTGCGTGTCAGCTCCCGAGGTGCATCTTCTCAGAGAGAACCAGGCAGGCACGGGGTCACCTTTTGTGACCCGGCCCGGGATGACATGCCCATCACTTCCGCTGTAGTCTGTGTATTAGAAGTAAGTCATGAAGCTAGCCCGTTCTCTAGGGGAATGGAACTAGACTCGATCTTTGGCACATGTGTCCAAGAATTTGTAAGCGGGTTTAAAAAGCACTACAAACCACTGTTTCCTGAGCCCCTATGCAAGGCATTGTGCCACGGATTGTGAGGGATTAAAAAGACACACTGGCCTAACAGCTGTGAAAGCAGACTTTAAACCATTACTAATACAATTGATTTTATTTGTGATAAGTGTTTTTAAAGGATAAGTAAGGTATACCAAATATAGAGAGATTCTATATCTGGTGTAGGGTGTCAGGGAAAGGGAGGCTAAGGAAAGCATCTCTGAGTATCAGACAATGATACTGAGGGCTAAGGATGAGCTGGAATTACCAAAGCCTGGGCCATGCGGGGTACCGTAGCCAGAGGTAACAGATCTGGGGGTTAAAAGGAGCCTAGCGATGGGAACATGGCCGACAGGGTAGGCAGATAAAGCTGACCTCTCACTAAAAAACTGAGAAGTAGCCAAGTGTTGCCTCGTTGACCTGTGTTGGGGTACAGCAGACCAGGACACTGCTTCACAACTCCCAGGAGAGTCGGGGACAGAGAGGAAGAGGCCAAAACAACAAGCTGTGTCAGTTAAGCTCATGTTAGGAAGTGGGTGTGGCTCAAGTGATTGAACTCCTGCCTACCACATGGGAGCTCCCTGGTTTGGTCCCTGGTGCCTCCTTTTTTTTTTTTTTTTAAAAGATTTTTTAATTTATCTACTTAATTCCACTCCCCCCCCCCCCCCCCAGTTGTCTGTTCTCTGTGTCTATTTGCTGCGTCTTATTTCTTTGTCAGCTTCTGTTGTCCTCAGCGGCACGGGAAGTGTGGGCGGCGCCATTCCTGGGCAGGCTGTACTTTTCTTTCGCACTGGGCGGCTCTCCTTACGGGTGCACTCCTTGCGCGTGGGGCTCCCCTACGTGGGGGACACCCCTGTGTGGCGCGGCACTCCTTGCGCGCATCAGCACTGCGCATGGGCCAGCTCCACACAGGTCAAGGAGGCCCGGGCTTTGAACCGCCGACCTCCCATGTTGTAGACGGATGCCCTAACCACTGGGCCAAGTCTGTTTCCCCCTGGTGCTTCCTAAAGAAGACACAACTGGCAGGCACGGCGAGCTGATGCAGCAAGATGATGCAACAGGAGACACAAGAAGGAAAATATAATGAGAGACACAACAAATCAGGGAACAGAGATGGCCTAAGTGCTTAGGCACCTCCCTCCCACATCAGAGGTCCCAGGTTCGGTTTCTGGCGCCTCCTAAAGAAACAAAGAAGATGAATAGACACTGCAAATGCAGACAACGAGGGGGTGGGAAGAGATAAATAAATTAATAAATCTTCAGGAAAAAAAAGGAGCATGGCATATTTGAGGAAGGGAGAGAAAGGCAAAGCGGCTGGTATACAGGAGCCTACAGAGCGAAGGCAGCATGGGATCTGAGTTGATACATAGGCAGGGCCAGGTCATGCAAGGCCGTGGAGGCTGTGATAAGAATTTCTGATTTTATTCTAATAACAAAGGTGCGCCATTGAAGAGGTTTAGGCAGGGACAAAGGAATGACAAGATACCGTGCTTTAAAAATCACCTTGGCTCTAGTGCTGAGAATGGATGTGTAGAGAGCAGAGAGGCAGACAGAGGGGCCAGTTAGGAGGCTATCGTAGGGGCCCTTGTGGGCACTGACACTGTGAAGACCTCCTAGTGGCACTGAACTGGAGAGAAATGCGTGCCCAAGGGGCGCTGAGAAGGAAGGCTTGGTTTAGGGGATGTGGGGGATGAGGAAGAGGGAGGGATCAGGATTTATGTGATACCCATCTGCCCCATTTTGTGATTTTCTCTAGTTATTCAGCTTCCAGTTCTGGATGGTTGCAGATGGCCCGTGGTTGGGTTCATTCAGGGCTAGGGTTTGGCCGGCCGGGTGGAACAGGCCGAGGGTGGCAAGGAATTGAGGGTATTTACCTGGGAGTAACTGTAATGATAGACTTCAACTCCAGAACGAACTCAGAAAGCAGTAAAAGCAGAAGGGAGCTGTTGGAAAATGGAAATGTCGTGGGTCCTCTCATCTTCCACAGGGAAATATTGTATTTGTGGGGACACTTAAGCAAGTGACTCAAAGGGCTTGGGTGTTTGAATTAATGGTGTAGAAGTGATGACAAAGTTCAAAGTTCTGGGTGTGAAGGAGGGAGGAGGTGGCCCTGCTAGGGGGGAGAGGATGAGCCTGGAGATGCTGTCGTGGCCCGGGGACCCTGCGTAGGGCTGTGCGGGTAATGCCAAGCACAGCTCCCGGGGGGAGCCTGCATGATAATTATGCTCCTGCAGCTGGCAATGCGGCTGGCTACCTGGCCATGGGCCAAGGATCCAGGATGTTTGATGGAAATTCCACGTGGGGAACAACACCAGGAATGACAGTAAAAATTGGGTGATGATGAGGAACAATGACCTGTGAGACCTGCCATTGAGAACGACGAGGAGGAGGGAAGGGTGGCAGGGCCAGAAGGCCCGCTCCTCCCAGGGGCAGGGATCTTGGCCAGAGGGCAGAGTGGTAAGTGTCTGGAATTGGCTTTGGGAACGGTGTTACCTTCTGACCTTAGGGCTCAAGGGGAAGGAGAAGATAAAGATTTACCACTTGCAAGGGGCTTTCAGAGGAAGATTTGTGTTCAGTAGACAGTTGACTCGTCCTATAGGAAAAGAGTGGAAGGAACTTTCAGAGAAGAGAAGTGCTAATCCTGGCATATATGCTCCAGTGGGCACAGTGCAAGGGTAGGCGTGGGAGGTAAGGATCTGGGGCAAGGAAATTCAGAGCTTTGCAGGGTTAATAATAAGGAAGATTATAGGAAAGGGCTGCACAAAAGATCAAAGTGGGGAGGGACTCTGCTGTAACTCTCCCCCCTCAAAAAAAAACAAACCCAAAACAACTCATTTGGCCCTTTGCACAAATTCTGTTTCGGAGAGCAGTGGAGATACCCTTTATGTGTTGAGAGGAGGCTTAGCAAGGCCTTGGTGACCAGAGCCTTGAGAAGAACTTGGCACCAGCTCCTGCTGACTTCATCCCTCCTGCCAGTCTGAGCTGATCTGTAAGCCCGTGTTTGGTGCCAGGGAAGGGATGGGAAAGGGGAAGTGCATTCAAACAAAAGAATGCCCCTGAAGTCTCTGAAAGGAGGCTTTTTAACACCATTCTTTCAGTGCTTTCGACCGGACTGAAGGTGCAAAAATTTAAAAAGCAGCCGCAACCACTTTGGAGAGTGGAATAGTGTGTCCAACACAGTGATATTATCACATCTACTTGCTGGACAAAGGGCTTCATTGTACAACAAAATAAAACATGTTTCTCCTTCCAGTTCCTGCTTTGTGACAAGTCTTCAAAAATGAGCTTACAAAGGAGCAGCCTGGAAAGTTGGCAAGGGTTGTTTTTAGACAAGCTCCTTCCAAAATGTCTGTTCGGAAGGGTTTTCCGACTGTTTTCCTGGCCTACTGTGCAATTTGCAGACAGTCTCTTTCTTTTGATCAGTTGTGGGTGGGAAGTAGTGATAAAAGCTCTTGAAATTCATTTCTGATATTTATAGACAAACTCTTAATTATTTTCCGGTAAGGGTAGCAAGTGAATGTTCTCGCCCTTGGTTATGGGGTACACAGCTGGATCCCCAGGCACCTTGAAGGTCTAGTTCCTGCAAAGAGGGTTATCAAACCCACTCCTCCTCCCTGCCTCTCCCCGTAGCATACCTCAGTTGACACCTCCCAGTGCCCTGGAGAGCTGTATTGACTAAAACGTTAGATTCTCAGATCTCCTTAGGGACGAAACACTCTACGTGACCTGAAGGTGAAATTAATTCTCCTCAGGAAAAATCTAGTCCAGAAATTCTCCACAGTCAAGAAATCCAAGGTCAGGACGGAAGGCCAATTTCTCATAGGTGTGAAACTGTATAGCTTATCTTCAAAGGCTCCATATTGTATGACTCCTTCTGTGTAACATTATCACAATGACAAAATTACAGAGATGGAGAACAGGTCGACGGCTGCCAGGAGGTGGGCAAGGAGGGTGGGTGTGACTGGAAAGGGGCAGCACATGGGAGGTCCTTTGTGGGGATGAAACAGTTCTGTGTCTTTGTTGTGGGGGTAGTATATGAACTTATACATGGAATAAAATGTCACAGGGTTATAAACAAAGACACACACACAAAATGAATGCATGCAAAAGCAGGTGAAATCCAAGGAAGGTCTATAATCTAGTTAATTACATTGTGCCAATGTCAACTTCCTGGCTTTCATAATGTTAGGTAAAATGTCAGCACTGGGAGAAGGTGGGTGGACAGTACACAGAATTTTTTTTATAGCTTATTGTGCATGTGTAATTACTCCAAAATAAAATGTTTTTTAAAGAAGATTTTAAAAACCCTGTATGGCATTACAACATCTAGCAAGGTAGTGATGACCCATACTAGGTGATTTTAAAAAGTATTAAATTAATTACTGGATGAGTAAAAGACCTGTTGCATTATAGTAATGAAAGTTAAAAAGGATAATGGCAATCATTGACCTTTTTGAATATTTAACATTTATCAGGCAGTATGCAAGTCACTTTAAGATACTATCTCATTTAATCCTTGAATGAAACTCATAAAAATTACATGGTTGGTACAAGTATAAGGAAAAGCAAAGGAATTATTAACAATAACAAAAAGCTGAGGATGGTTGTACCGGGGGAGAAGAAGAGCCGTGCTACCACAGAGGGGTTAACGGTGGGTGCTGGATATTTGTTGTATCGTTAGTTTTAAAATCGTACA
Source organism: Dasypus novemcinctus (assembly GCF_030445035.2). NCBI lineage: Eukaryota > Metazoa > Chordata > Mammalia > Cingulata > Dasypodidae > Dasypus > Dasypus novemcinctus. Next base: position 57,260,828 of record NC_080689.1, on the reverse strand, counting down.
TATTCTATGCATACTCTTGAATGGGTGCTATAATTTATGTACAGTAAATCAGGTGGGTGAAAGTTATAAATATGGCAATAAAACAAAATGGAAGCAGGGGCGATGGATGGTGCGACAGGAGTGGTTTTACTCTCAAGGCAGACCAACCAGGTACTCTAGCTCCAAGGACTGGCTCCTGGCTGGGTCTGGGGGTCACTGGCTGCTGGCCTGAGGACCACACCTGCCCCGTACAAAGAGGCTCCTGACATAGACTCTTGGAGATTTGTTTCCCAGTGGCTAGTGCTGTGGGGGACATGAGAATGATTTTCCTTGTAAACTGCAGAGTTGACAGCAGAGGAACAGATCGTCATTCCTCATCAGTCCCTGGGCTACACGAACATACAGTCAAATCCCAGTGATCTGTGCTGATGATGGCAGCTGAACTTCCACACCCTTCCGTCACAGGTCTTCAGGTGTGGGGAGAAGAAAGGGCCGGGCCCAAAGTTTAAAGGCTAAGCTTTGGAAAGAGACTTTGTGAACATTTTATGGATGGAGAAAATGAGGCCTAAAGAAACTAGGAGATGTCCCAGACTTCCCAGGTGCTGAGAGAGCCTGCATGGACCCATCCCAGGGCTCCTGACTTGGAACATTTTGCAGTTCATTACTTATTAATATCCTCTACAAGGGTTTAAGGGAACTTGCAGAGATAGAAACACAATAGTAAGATACAAACAAGTACATGAGATGATGAAATGGGGCGAAGGGAAGAAAATAAGTTGGGAAAATGAGAAAGTTTGGAATAGGGTTTGTGTCCACAGAATACATTTTAAGCTCTTTTCACAATGCTATGAGACTCTAGGTGCCCTTCCCAAATGAATATTAGTGCTAGAGAAAGAATCTAATGGCTTCTCCTCAAAGCTCAGGGAAGTCTGGAGATTTTTTATCTTACCTCATTTTTTAAAATTTAGAGGTAGCACCTGAATACTTGCACCATGTGAAAATTTAAATAATATAGATGTATAGAGAATAAAAAGTCAAAGTACCTACTCACTTCTTTCACTGACGTCATTTTCCTTTCCATAGGGAAACACTATTAACCATTGGGTTTGTAGCATTCAGACTTTTTCTGTGCATTTATATACAGATATAAAACATATATACATGTAGTTTTCAAAAATAAATGGGAACCAGCTATCCATATTCTTCTGTGATCTTAATGTGTCGTAGAAATCTTTCTGCCAAAGTACGTATGGCTTTACCTCCATCTCCATAGTGATTACTTTGCAGCACAATTGGTGCAACCATTCTCCTAGTGATGGCGATTAGGCTGTATCCTAATGAAAAAGGATCAATGCATTTTTCCAAATATATGGCCTGGTTTGGGTCATAGATGTGAATGCTTTATAGGATCTGTTCCCAGTAGTGGAATAGTCAGATGCCTGCACATTTCACAAGATACTGTCTGAATGGCCACCAAAAAGCAATGTACTGAGTTACATTCCCACCTCAATGTATATTTATTTTGCCACATTCTTTTTATCAATCTCTTAAAATTTGGCCAATCTGAGAGGTAAAAAATAGTATCATTATATTGCTTAAATATTCATTTCCCTAATGATTCCTAGTGAGGCTGAATATCTCTTCTCTTGTTATTTTGCAATTTGTGTTTCTTCTGTTAATTGCCTAATCATTTTTTTTCCTTAAAAAAATTGTCCTCTCTCTTCCATAGTTTGTAACAAGTGTTTCACAACATTGCAAGGTGGTGGTAGTGGGGTGCCTTGTATGATACCTTATATGATGGGAGCCTCGTATGATGATATGCATGTTTGTCTTCTAAGTTCATAACTTTTACTCTACACTTATTGTTTATGTATTTTAATTTTAAGTTTTTGGTTTTATAAAAGATATTTATTTGGGGTAGAAGCTTACAATTACCGGGCCATAAAGCATAAGTTACTTCTGTCACTATACTCTTTTGCCACGTGTTGGAGCAAGATAGCTGTCAACATCTGCCAGGGTTTTGGCTTCCTGGGTTCCTTTGTTCCTGGGGTTCATTTCTTTCCAGACTCAGCTCCTCTGTTTTCTCCACAAGGTCAGCTGTAGATTATGAAGCTCTCTAGGCTTTGCCCCTCTCCATAAGGCCAGCTGTAGACTACTAGGTGAATGGCTTGTTTCTCTTCCTGGGGCCTTCTCTCTTTCCTCACAACCAAGGTCCTCTGTGTGCTTACTTCCCAGGGCTCCAGCTCAAGACTGCAGCATCAAAACTCCAATATCAAAACTCCAATCTCAGAACTCCTGTGTATTTTTATTTTAAATAAAATTTTATTTAAAAATTTGTTCTCATGGATTTGTGGCCATGGTATAGGAATGGACGTTAACTTTATTATGGTACAAAATATTTCTCTTTGTTTTTTTGCTTTTCCTTAAAGCTTGTTTATGGTGTTTTTTACCTTAGAGATGTTTTAAATTTGTGAATGGTCAAATTAGTAATATTTCCTTTTATGATTTATGTTTTGTGTTTTGCTTAGGAAAACATTCTCCAATATTATAAAAATATTATCTTATACTTTCTTCTGATAACTTTTAAATATTTAGATCTTTAATCCAACCAGGATTCATTCTTGTATATGCTATAAAGTAAGAATCTAACTTTATAGTTTATAACTTTTTCCCAAATGGATAGCACTTTCTCCCAACATCATTTAATGTCTAGTTCATCCTTTCTTTGTTTGTCATATCCTAAATTAACATCTGATTTCTGAAACTGCCTATTCTATTCCAGTGTTTAATCTCATGCCAATATCACACTGTAAAATTTGTGTCTTTTTTCCTTTTGGCTATTCTTGTGTACTTGCTCATGCAGGCGAACTTTAGATTTAGATTTTCAAGTTCCATAAAAAAATCCTGTTGAATTTCTGATTGGTGTTTCATTGAGTTTATAAATTGATTATCATGGGAGAATTGATATTTTTGTAAAGTTAAATCTTTCCATTCATTTGGAATAATTTTTTGGTCCTTCAGTAAAATAGTTTTCTTAAGGTTTATGCATCACTTTATTTGGTGATTCTTAGGTATTTTATAGTTTTTGTTGCTGTGGGGATTTAAAAAAATTTCTCTGCAGTTTCTATAAGGTTGTGTATTTTTTGTTGAATGCTGTGACAGTCTGAATTTTGTGAATCCCAGAAAAGATTATGTTGTACTAATCCATTCCTGTGGGTGTGGGGCCCTTTGATTGTATTAAATTCAGTTAAGGGAACTTCCGTTAGATCATTTGATTATATCACTTTAGGGCTTTTGATTGGACTACATCAGTCAGTGAGGCGTGACCCAGATTGAGTTTTGCTGCGTCTTAAATACACTGAGACACTTACACAGAGAGAGAAAGCCATAGAGAGAGGGAGCTCTGCCTTTTGACCCTGCCACGTGAGAGGGAGAACTCCAGGTTCGCCCAGAGCTGCAGAAAGACAGAGAAGCCCGAGAGGTTCAAGGAGATGAGGCTCAGAGGGAGATGCCTGATCCTCTACAGCTGGGCTAGAGAAGAAAGCAGAGCGCGCCAGCAGACCCGCCTCTTGCCTCACCATGTGGCAGGACTCTAGCAGCTGACCTCTGGTGAGAAGGCATCTCTGATGATGCTTTGATTTGGACATTTTTGCAGCCTTTGCACTATCAGCTTTTACCCCCAATATATCCCCTTTACAAAAGCCAACCCATTTCTGGTATTTTTGCATCCACAGCCAAACCAGAACAAAAGCTATTGATTTTCCATATGTTGATCTTGTAATTGGTGACCTTACTGAAGCTCCTTATTGGTTCTATGTTTTTTAGTTTATTTTCATTGATATTTTAAAATAGATAATCATGTGATCTGACAGTTTTGTCTCTCGCTAACATTTACTGATTCCCTTCCTTCCTTCCTTCCTTCCTTCCTTCCTTCCTTCCTTCCTTCCTTCCTTCCTTCCTTCCTTCCTTCCTTCCTTCCTTCCTTCCTTCCTTCCTTCCTTCCTTCCTTCCTTCCTTCCTTCCTTCCTCCTTTCCTCCCTCCCTTCCTCCCTCCCTCCCTTTCTCCCTCCCACCCTCCTTCCTCTTCTTCCTCTTCTTCTTCTCCTTTTTGATCATCTCTTATTGAATTCTTTCAGTATAGAGCCTGGAATCCTTTAATTCAGCAACGGAAACCCCTATTAGCTGGATTTTGGAATTTCTACTTTCAGACTCCATGATGCTTAAATGACTGTATGGGATTTTGGATTCTTTAGATCTGTTTCCATCTGCTTTTCCTAGAAAACTCTCAAAGTTCTGATCTGTTAAGGAAAACTCTCTTGGCTTTATAGTTCATAAAATTTAGTTTCATTTGTACATTTCCTTTGTCATTTCAATGTCATTTAGGGAATGAGACTAGGAAACCCTGTCTTCAGTCAACTACCTCAAATGTTCATTTCATCTTCCTACCTCCAATCTTTACAACAATTAATGCTTGGAATTAATTACTTCCTCTTTCATAGAGGAGGAACTGATGCTCATTGAGGTAAAGTGACTTGCCCAGGTTCATCTAACACACTTTTTTAAAAAAAGAGCAATTGTAGGTTTACAGAAATTATGCAGAAAATATAGAGCTCCCATACACCACTCCCTCAGTTTTCTTTATTACTAACATTTTGCACTGGTGTGGTGCCTTTGTTGCAATTGATGAAATAATTTACAATAGTTATACTATTAACTATAGTGCACAGTTTAGGGTTTACTGTGTTGTAAGGTTCTATGTTTTATTCTTATTTGTTTATATTTTTATTCCAGTAACACATGCAACCTAAAATTTCCACTCTTAACCACATTCAAATATATAATTCAGTGCTGTTAATTACATTCACAACGTTGTGCTAACATAACCACCATCCATTACTAAACCATTTCCATCATCCCAAACAAAAACTCTACCAATTAAGAATTAATGCTCCATTACTTACCCTCACCCTGGTTCCTGGTAACCTGGATTCTTGTTTCTGACTCTATGAATCTGTTTGTCTAATTATTTCATAGCAGGGAGATCATACAAGATTTGTGCTTTTGTGTCTGGCTTACTTCACTCAATATGATGTCTTTGAGATCCATCCAAGTCGTTGTATGCATCAGAACTTCATTCCTTTTTATGACTGAATAATATTCCACTGTATGTATATATACACCACATTTTAAAAATCCATTCATCTGTTGGTGGATACTTAGGTCGCTTCTATCTTTTGGCATTTGTGAATAATGTCACTATGAACATTGGTATGCAACTATCTGTTTGAATCTTCTTTGCTTTCAGTTCTTTGGGGGTATATGCCTAGAAGTGGGATTGCTAGGTCTAATGGTAATTCTGCACTTAACTTTCTGAGGAACCACCAAACTGTTTTCCACAGCAACTGCACCATTTTACATTCCCACCAAGAGTGAATGACTGTTCCTATTTCTCTACATACTCTCCAAACTTATTTTCCATTTTTTAATAGTAACATTCTAGTGCATTTGAAATGGTATCATTGTGTTTTAGATTGCATTTCCCTAATGGCTAACGATATTTAGCATTTCATTTGCTTTGAGGCTATTTGTAAATCTTCTTTGGAGAAATGCCTATTCAAATATTTTGCTCATTTTTTTTTTAAAGATTTATTTTTATTTATTTCTCTCCCCTTCCCCTTTCCCCCACCCCACTTGTCTGTTCTCTGTGTCCATTCGCTGTGTGTTCTTCTGTGTCTGCTTCTATTCTTGTCAGCGGCACCAGGATAATGTGTCTCTTTTTGTTGCATCATCTTGCTGCGTCAGCACTCCATGTGTGTGGCCACCACTCCTGGGCAGGCTAAACTTTCTTTCATGCTGGGCGGCTCTCCTTTACGGGGTGCACTCCTTGTGTGTGGGGCTCCCCTACGCGCGGGACACCCCTGCATGGCACGGCACTCCTTGCACGCATCAGCAGTGTGCGTGGGCCAGCTCCACATAGGTCAAGGAGGCCCTGGGTTTGAACCATGGACCTCCCATGTGGTAGGCAGATGCTCTATCTGTTGAGCCAAGCCTGCTTCCCTCATTTTTAAAATAGATTGTTTTTTGTTGTTAATTTGTAGGATTTATTTATTCTGAATATTAAGCTCTTACTGGACATATCATTTCCAAATATTTCTTCCTTTTGTAGGCTGTCTTTTTACTTTTATATGATGAAGCCCTTTGATGCACAAAAGTTTTAAATTTTAATGAAATGCCATTAATCCATTTTTCCTTTAGTTGCTCATGCTGTAGATATAAAGTCTAAGAAATTATTGCCTAACACAAGGTCCTAAGATGCCTTCCTATGTTTTCTTCTAGAAATTTTATAGTTTTGGTTTTATATTCAGGTCTTTGATCCATTTTGAGGTAATTTTTGTATACAGTATGAGGTAGGGGTACATCTTTGTTCTTTGTCATGAGGATATTCAGTTTTTTTCCATGCACCATATATTGAAAAGACTATTTTTTCCTACATTGAATGGACTTGGTACCCATGTCAAAAATCAATTGGCCTTAGATATGAGGGTTTATTTTTGAATTCTCAGTTTGATTCCATTGGTCTAAGTGTCTGTCCTTGTGCTAATTCCATGCTGCTTTGATTACTGTAGCTTTGTAATAAATGTTAAAAGAGTGTGAGACCTCCAACTTCATTCTCCTCTATCAAGATGGTTTTGGCTATTCAGGTCGCTTAACTTACCCTGTGATATAAATTAGATTAGCTTTTCCATTTCTGCAAAGATGGCTGTGGGAATTTTGATTAGGATTGTGTCGAATCTGTAAATCACTATGGGTAGAAATGATGTCTTAACAATATTTAGTTTTTCAATCCATGAACACAGAATGTTCTTTCATTTATTTGGGTCTTCTTTGATTTCTTTAGAAGTGTTTTGTAGTTTTCGATGTGCAAGTCCTTTACATTTGTGGTTAGATTTGTTCCCAGATATTTGATTCTTTAAGTTGCCATGGTATTTTGGTTTGCTAAAGGCTGCCAAGGAAACATATCAGAAATAAGTTGGCTTTTACAATGGTGATTTATTCACTCACAAGCTTACAGTTCTGAAGCTGAGAAAATGTCCATATCAAGACATATCAGGTGATGCTTTCTCCCCACGATGCGGGAGATCAGGCACAAGGCAGTGTCTGCCGGTCCCTGCCTAATCCTCTGGGCTCCATTGCTTCCAGATTCTGGCTTCCTCTCTTCTGGGTTCTGTTGATTTCAGCTTCTTGCTCTCATGGCTCTCTCTCTTAGTTTCTGTGGATTCCTCTCTGTCTCAGAGACCTTTTTTTTCTCTATGTATTTATCCTGTTTATAAAGGATAACAGTAAGATTAAGGCCCACTCTGGGTCATGACCTACTGCAGTGATCTAGTCAAAAGGAAAGTCATATCTACAACAAGTTTGGATCAATTTAAGAACATGATTTTCTGGGGCCCATAAAAGACATAAAACTACCACACTATGGTCAATGGAATTTTTTTCTTGATTTCTTCTTCAGATTGTTCATTAATAGTGTGTTAGTCAGTCAAAAGAAGTGCTGATGCAAAGTACCAGAAATCTCTATGCTTTTATAAAGGGTATTTATTTATCTGGGGTAGAAGCTTACAGTCACAAGGTCCTCAAGAGTCCAACTCAAGGTACCATAAGAGGTACTTTCTCACCCAAGTCATTTGCCATGTATTGAAGCAAGATGGCGGGCGATGTCTGCAAGGGTTCAGCCTTCCTTCTTCCTCTTAAGGCTTGATGGTCCAAGCTTCTTCTGATCTCAGCTGTAGGCTGGTCAAAGGCTCATCTCTGAGGGCTTCTCAGCTGCTCTGTTCTCTTCAGCAGCAAACTACCAGGCTTGTCTCTCTTCCTGAGGCCTCTTCTGTGTCTACGGAGCTGCCTCTCTTCCTCTGTGTTCTTCTCTGTGTATTTACATCCGTATTCTTGATTGAGCATCCATTTATGTAGCCCATTAAGGGGTAAGGGGGCAAGGACTCAACCCTGCATGCTCTAATGACTGTTTTAGTCAAAGGCCTAATCTTTTTTTTTGCTGTTGTTAAAGATTTATTTATTTCTCTCTCCTTCCCCCCTGTTGTCTGCTCTTTGTGTCCATTTGCTGTGTGTTCTTCTGCATCTGCTTGCATTATCAGGCGGCACCAGGAAACTGTCACTTTTTTGTTGTGTCATCTTGCTGTGTCAGCTCTCTGTGTGTGCAGCACCACTCCTGGGTGGCGTGCTTTTTTTCACGCAGGGTGGCTCTCCTTGCAGGGCACACTACTTGTGCGTGGGGCACCCCTACATGGGTGTACCCCTGCGTGGCATGGCACTCCTTGTGTGGGGCAGCACTGCATGTGGGCCAGCTCACCACACAGGTCAGGAGGCCCTGGGTATTGAATCCTGGACACTCCATATGGTAGACAGACGCTCTATCAGTTGAGCCACATCTGCGTCCCATCAAAGGCCTAATCTTTATTTAATAAAGTAAAAGTGAAAACTCTGAGTTTGATACAATCAAAGGGGTATCACGTCTCTCTGCCTAGAGTGGCCCGCACCAATTTTTTTTGGTGTGTATTTCTGTCTTCCTCCCATTTCTCAGCAAGCTCTGTTTTTTCACCCATTTCCCAAATAAATTCTTTCTACTGGCCTAACTAAAAAAAAAAAAGGCGGGGGGGGGGGGGGGATGTCATGCCCAGAGGAACAGACCAGTTTATAAGCATAATCAATATCTCTGTTTGGAATTCATAAATAATATTAAATTGGCACAACTAGTATATATAAATAATACTGATTTTTGGATGTTGCTTGCCACTTTGCTGAATTCATTTATTAGTTCTAGTAGTTTTGTTGTGGCTTTTCAGGATTGTCTTTATCATGTCATCTGCAAAAAGGGAAAGTTTTACTTTTCCTTTCCAATTTGGATGCCCTCCCTTCCTCCCTCCCTCCTTCCTTTCGATCCTTCCTTCCTTCCTTCTTCTTTCTGCCTAACTGCCCTGGCTAGATTTGCAGTACAATGTTGAGTAACAGTGGTGGCAGTGGGCATTTTCTCTTCTTCCTGATAGGGAAAGCCTTCAGTCTTTCGCCATTGAGAAAAATGTTAGCTGTGGACTTTTCATATATGCCCTTTATCTTATTGAGAAATTTCCTTCTATTCATAGTTTTCTGAGTGTTTTTTTTTTTTTTTTAAGATTTATTTATTTATTTATTTAATTCCACCCCCCCCCTCCCCTGGTTGTCTGTTCTTGGTGTCTATTTGCTGCGTCTTGTTTCTTTGTCCGCTTCTGTTGTCATCAGCGGCACGGGAAGTGTGGGCGGCGCCATTCCTGGGCAGGCTGCTCTTTCTTTTCACGCTGGGCGGCTTTCCTGACGGGCGCACTCCTTGCGCGTGGGGCTCCCCCACGCGGGGGTCACCCTTGCGTGGCACGGCACTCCTTTGCGCGCATCAGCACTGCGCATGGCCAGCTCCACACGGGTCAAGGAGGCCCGGGGTTTGAACCGCGGACCTCCCATATGGTAGACGGACGCCCTAACCACTGGGCCAAAGTCCGTTTCCCTCTGAGTGTTTTTAATCAAGAAGGAATGCTGCCTTTTTTGCATCAGTTGAGATGATCATGTGGTTTCCCCCTTATCCTATTATTATGGTATATTACATTAATTTTTTTTTTTAGATTTTTAAAAAATTTATTTCTCTTCCCTTCCCCCCCGCCCTCCGGCCCAGTCATCTGTTCTCTGTGTCCATTTGCTGGTGTTCTTCTTTTGTCTGCTTCTGTTGTTGTCAGTGGCATGGGAATCTTGTGTCTCTCTTTTTTTTTGTTGCATCATCTTGCTGTGTCAGCTCTCCGTGTGTGCGGCGCCATTCCTGGGCAGGCTGCACTTTCTTTTGCGCTGAGCGGTTCTCCTTACAGATCGCACTCCTTGTGCATGGGGCTCCCCTATGCAGGGACACCCCTGCGTGGCATGGCACTCCTTGCACGCATCAGCACTGTGAATGGGCCAGCACCACATGGGTCAAGGAGGCCCGGGGTTTGAACCGCGAACCTCCCATGTGGTAGACGGACGCCCTAACCACTGGACCAAGTCCACTTCCCATATTACATTAATTGATTTACTTGTTGAACTACCTTGGCATACCTGTTGTTTTAGTTTCTCAGTTAAAGCAAATACTGTACATTGGGTTATTTTCTCCTCTAGGATCCACCATAGGATTTGATCCTGGGGACTCTGATGTGGAAAGAGGTTTCCTATCACTTGTGCCACCTCAGTTCCTGGTTTCTGTTGCATCTCGTCTTGACTCTCCCCTTTGTTTCTCTTTTTGTTGCATCGTCATCTTGCTGCGTGGCTTGCCGTATGGACCTGGCTCACCACTCAGGCTCGCCTTTACCATGAGGCCCCAGGGATCAAATCTGGGTCCTCCCATACAGTAGATGGAAGCCCAATACTTGAGCCACATCTGCTTTCCCCCACTGCCTTCTTGCCTCCATGGTTTCTGATGAGAAATTGGCACTTAATCTTATTGGGACTCCTTTGTACGTCACTTGTTGCTTTTCTTTTGCAGCTTTCAGAATTTTCTCCTTGTCTTTGGGATTCAATAGTTTGATTAATATGTGTCTGGGCTTGGTTCATTTTGAATTTATCCTGTTTGGGTAGCTGTATTTTTTAAATGTGCATTTGCATGTCTTTTGTTAAATTTCAGAAGTTTTCTACCCTAATTTCTTTGAATATTTCTTCTGGCCTTTCTCTTTGTTCTCCTTAAGGGACTCCCATAATGCATATACTGGTACCCCTGATGATGTCCCATAGGTCTCTTTGGCTCTGTTCACTTTTTTTTCCTGAAATCATTTCAATTGTCTTGTGTTTTAGTATACTGATTTCTTCTTCTGCTAGCTCTAATCTGCTGGTAAAATCCTCTAGGGAATTTTTCATATCAGTTCTTGTGGTTTTCAATTCCAGTAGTTTTGCTTGGTTCCTTTTATTTGTTGATATTCTAATATTATTTTTTCATTTATTTTCTGCTATCCTTTAGTTTTTTGGTTTTTTTTTCTCTTTAGTTTTATGCTTTAGCATATTGAGGATCATTTTTAAAAGTTTTTGTCCAGGGAGGTGGATGTGGCTCAAGTGATTGAGCTCCTGACTACTGAACTGATTGTGGTGCAGTTCCCGATGCCTCCTAAAGAAGACGGCAAGCTGGTGAGATGGGCAGGTGTGGCAAGCTGACAAAACAAGGTGACACAACAAGAGACACAAGAAGAAAAGCATGATGAGAGACACAACAAAGCAGGGAGCAGAGGTTCCCAGTGCCTCCTAGAGAAGATGGGCAAGACAGTGGGCTAACCTGATGGGCAGGCATGGCAAGCTGATGCAACAAGAGGAAGAAGACAACGAGAGACACAACAAAGCAGGGAATGGAGGAGGCTTAAGTGATTAGGCACCTACCTCCCATATTGGAGGTCCCAGGTTCAGTTCCTGGTGCCTCCTAAAGAAACAAAGAACGCCACACTAATGAAAGAAGTTGTTGATGGGGAAGAAGTGGGTGGTGTGGGGAGTGAGGCATATGGGAACCTCTTATATTTTTTAATGTAACATTTTGTGTAATTTATATATCTTTTTTAAAAAGTTAATAAAAAAAGAGAGAAAGAAGATGAACAAACATAGCAAGTGCAAACAATGAGGGGGTAGGGAGAAATTTTTAAAAAAATTTTGAAAAAAAGTCTTTGTCCAGTATGTCCAATGTCTGGGCTTCTTTACTGATGGGCTTCTGGATTTTTATTTTGTTCCTTTGCATGGACCATCATTTTCTATTTCTTTTTCTGTTTTATAATCTTTTGTTGCACATTGTACATTTGAATATTTTGAAGTGTTATCATGGTCATTTCATCTTTGAGTGATATGCTCCTTACATTTGTATCCAGCTAGGGATCTGACAGAGATTTCCTTGAGTGCCAGGAACTAATAAAAACAACAAAGCAACACAAAAAAACCATGCTTCACAATCTTTGCAAATTGGTCCAACCTTGGCTGGTACTTCCTTCAGAGTTTAGCTCTCTTATCAAGAAAATCATCCCAAGATGAAAGTGAAATGCAAGGTCCTCTCAGTCTTTTCCGAGCTGGGGTCTTGACCTGGGCTTGTGCCTTCTTGTGGACTTAAGAATTCCCCCATTTACAGGAATTCAAATGCTCCTCCTACTCCCTATGAGATAGACCACCCTCCCTTTCTGGGTGCTCTATTGTATGTGTTAAAACTGGTAATCCTTTGCCCCAGGTCATTTTGGCTTAATTGTTTCTTGTATTGCTTTAACTGTGGGCAGAACGTTTCCTGGTTTAGCCTTTCATTCTGCCACCCAGTCTGTTGGCAATGACATACAGGCACACTGGTATGCACGTAGGTGCTACCCTGTTCCATTTGGAACATGGCCAGGGGCCCACAATGAGAGTTTAGGCTGGCTCCACACTGCACCAGGGAGGGAGGTCAGGGAGACACCAGCAAAGGTGTACAAACTTCTCCTACCATTTTTTATTGATATAGTTTTAAATTGAAGTATATCATTCATACATGAACATCCTTAAACAATAAGTGTATAGTAAAGATTGTGAATTTATAAAATAAACATACATAATATCATACAGGTGTCCCACATATCACCCCTCCATCAACACTTTGTATTGTTTTGAAACATATCTTACAAACTATGCAAGAGCATTGTCAAAATATTACTACTAACTATATTCCTTATCTTGCATTTGGTCTATTTTCACCCCAACCCACCCTATTTTTTAAAAATATATTTTTAATACAGAGGTTGTGATGTCTCAAAACAATCATAGAATTCCCATACAACAACCCTTCACTAACACACCACACTGTGGTGGAACATTTGTTACAGATTATGAGATAATATCATCAGATTGTTACCACCAACCATGGTACACCAAACATGGTGTACATTTGGCACACTTTTTCCATACATCTCCATTATCAACACAGTACATCTTTGGCATTGATGCAAGAATATTATAGTATTTCTGTTAACCACAGTCTATAGGTCACAGCAATTGTAGTTTTCCCATGCTTCTCCACATTCCCACCACCCTGCAATAGTGATGTACATCTACTCTAGCTCACAGAAGAACATTCTTGCATTTGTATCCTCAACCATAATTCTCATCTAGCTCTTGGTTCACCATGTTATTCAGTTTCTAGATTATTCTTTAACTTTCTTTCAATTGACAATTTCTTCCCCAGACTACCCTTTTCAGTCACAATCTCATTTATGAACCAGTTGCTACTCACTATAATGTGTTACCATCAACTCTATCCATTTCCATTTTTACAGTCAAGCTAATTAAAACTTCTACATATATTAAGCATCAATAGTTCTTCTCAATACTCCTCTTATTTCCTAATAACTTATACTCTAGGTTTTAACTCCATGTATTTATTCTTCATATTTAGTTCATATCGATGAGACCATACATTATTTGTCCTTTTGTGTCTGGCTTACTTTGCTTAGTATAATGTCTTCAAGATTCATCCATGTTATCATATGTGTCCCAATTTCATTTCTTCTTACTGCAGCATAGTATTCCAAAGTATGTATATACCACATTTTGTTTATCCATTCATTGGTTGATGGACACTTGGGTCATTTCGATCTTTTGGCAATTGTGAATAATGCCACTTTGAACATTGGTGTGCAGATGTCTGTCTGTGTCATAGTTTTTAGTTCTTCTGGATATATTCCTAGTAGAGGAATTGCTGGATCATATGGCAGTTCTATACTTAGCTTCCTGAGGAACTGCCAAACTGTCATCCATGAAGGCTGCACCATTTTACAATCCCACCAACAGGGAAGGAGTGTTCTTATTTCTCCACATCCTTTCGCGTACTTATTGTTGTGTTTTTTGTTTTTTTTAAAAATAATGACCATTCTATGTGGTGTTAGGTGATATCTCATTATTGTTTTAGTTGCATTTCCCTAATAGTGATATGGAACATTTTTTCATGTGCTTTTTGGTCATTTGTATTTCTTCTTTGGAGAAATGTCTATTTAAATCTTTTGCCCATTTAAAAATTGGATTGCTTCCTCTTTTATTGTTGAGTTGTATGATCTCTTTACACAGAATGGATATCAAAACCTTATCGGATATGTGGTTTCCAAATATTTTCTCCCATTGAGAGGGCTGCCTTTTCACCTTCGTGATGAAGTCCTTTGAATCAGGGAAGTGTTTAAGTTTGAGGGGCTCCCATTTATCCATGTGTTCTTTTGTTGCTCATGCAACAAAGAATCCACCACCTACCACCAGGTCTTGAAGATGTTTCCCTACATTTTCTTCTAGGAGCTTTATGGTATTTGCTTTTATATTTAGGACTTTGATCCACTTTGAGTTAATTTTTTGTATGGGTGTGAAATAGGGGTCTTCTTTCTTTTTTTGGCTGTGGATATCCAGTGCTCCCAGCACCATTTGTTGAATAGACTGTTTTGTCCTAGCTGGGTGAGTTTGATAGGCTTGTCAAAAAACACTTGGCCATAGATGTGAGGGTTTGTTTTTGAACCATCAATTCAGTTTCATTGATCTATGTGTCTATCTCTCTGCCAATTCCATGCTGTTTTTACCACTGTAGTTAGGTAATATGATTTAAAGTCTGGAATTGAGAGTCCTCCAACTTCACTTTTCCTTTTTAAGATGTCTGGCTATTTGGGGCCTCTTACCCTTCCAGATAAGTTTGATAATTGTGTTTTCCATTTATTTAAAAAATGCTGTTGAAATTTTTATTGGGATTGCTTTGAATATGTTTATCAATTTGGATAGAATTGACATCTTAATGATATTTAGTCTTCCAATCCATGAGTATGGAATTCACTTCCAATTATTTAGGTCCTTTTAAATTTCTTTTATCAATGCATTAAAGTTTTCCGCTTATGAGTGCTTTACATCCTTGGTTAAGTGTATTCCTGAATATTTGATTGTTTTAGTTGTTATTGTAAATGGAATTTTTTTCTGACTTCCTCCTCAGAGTTTGCATTACTAATGTATAGAAACACCACTGATTTTTGTGTGTTGATTTTGTATCCTGACACTGTACTGTAATTGTTTATTAGCTCTAGCAGCTTTGTTGTAAATTTTTTGGGACTTTCTATACATAGGATAATATCATCTGTGAATAGTGAAAATTTTACTTCTTCCTTTCTGATTTGGTTGCCTTTTTTAAAAAAGATTTTATTTTATTTATTTATCCCCCCCACCTTGTGGCTTGTTCCTTTCTTTGCTGTCTCTTCTCTGTGTCCATTCACCGTGCGTTTCTTCCGTATCTGCTTGTCTCCCTTTGTTGTGTCATCTTGCTGCACCAGCTCTTTGTGGTGCATGGGCTGTCAGCTCTCTGTGATGCATGGGCCAGCTTTGCCTTCACAAGGAGGCCCTGGGATGCGAACCCAGGGCCTCCCATATGGCAATGGGAGCCCAGCTGATTGAGCCACAGCTGCTTCCCTTGGTTGCCTTTTATTTCTTTTTCTTGCCTGATTGCTCTAGTTAGAATCTCTAGCACTATATTGAATAACAGTGGTGACAATGGGCATTCTTGTCTTGTCCCTGATCTCAATGGAAAAACTTTTAGTCTTTCACCATAGAGTACAATGTTAGCTGTGGGTTTTTCATATATGGCCTTTATCATGTTGAGAAAGTTTCCTTCAATTCCTATCTTTTGTAGTATTTTTACCAAGAAAGGATGTTGTATTTTGTGGAACACCTTTTCTGCATCAATCAATAAGATCATGTGATTTTTCTTTTTTGATTTATTAATGTGGTGTATTATCCTGATTTATTTTCTTGTGTTGAACCACCTTTGCATGCCTGGTATAAAATTCACTTGATCATGATGAATAATTCTTTTATGGTGTTGTGGATTAGATTAGCAAATAATTTATTGAGGATTTTGCATCTGTATTCATTAGAGAAATGCGTTTGCAGTTTTCTTTTTTTGTAATATCTTTATCTGACTTTGGTATTAGGTGATACTGGCTTCATAGAATGAGTTTGGTAGCATTCCTTCTTGTTCAATTTTCTGGGAGAGCTTGAGCAAGATTGGTATTAAATCTTCTTTGAATTCTTGGTAGAACTCACCTGTGAAACCATCTGGCCCTTGGCTTTTCATTTTGGGAGCTGTTTGGTGACTGTTTAAATTTCTCTACTTGTGATTGTTTTGTTGAGGTCTTCTATTTCTTCTAGGGTCAGTGGAGGTTGTTTGTACTTTCCTAGGGATTTTTCCATTTCATCTACATTGTCTGGTTTTTTGGCATAAAGTTTTTCATGTATCCTCTTATGATATCTTTTTTTCTGTGGCTTCAGTAGTAATGTTCTTGTTTCAATTTTTTATTTCAGTTATTTGCATCTTTTCTCTTTTTTTCTTAGTCTAGCTAAGGGTTTGCTGATTTTGTTAATTTTCTCAAAGAACTTATTTTTGTTTTTGCTAATTCTCTCTATTGTTTTTTGGTTCTCAGTTTCATTTATTTCTGCTCTGATCTTTGTTATTGCATTCCTTCTACTTGCTTTGGGATTAGTTTGTTGTTCTTTTCCTAGTTCCTCCAGCTGTGTAGTTATGTCATTGATTTTAACTCTTTCTTCTTTTTTAATGTAAGCATTGAGGGCTCGCTCTAAATTTTCCTCTTAACATTGCCTTCACTGCATCCCATAGGTTCTGATATGTTGTCTTCTCATTGTCATTAGTCTTGAGATATTTATTGATTTCTCTCAATATTTCTTCTTTGACCCACTGATTATTTAAGAGTGTGTTGTTTAATCTCCATATATATGTGAATTTTCCCTTTTCTGCTGCTTGTTGATTTCCAACTATATTCCATTATGATCAAAGAAAGTGCTTTGTATAATTTTGATTTTGTTGAATTTATTGAGGTCTGCTTTGTGACCCAACATATGGTCTATCCTGTAGAAAGATCCATGAGCACTTGAAAAGAATGTATATTCTGATCTTTTGGGTTGCAATGTTCTGTGTACGTCTATTAAGTTTAGTCCATTTATCATATTATTCAAATGCTCTGTTTCCTTATTGATCCTCTTCCCACATGTTCTATTCAATGCTGAGAGTGGTGTATTGAAGTTTCCAACTATTATGGTAGAGATGTCTATTTCTCCTTTCACTTTTTCCAGTGTTTGCCTCATGTATCTTGGGGCATCCTGGTTAGGTGCATATACATTTATGATTGTTATTTCTTCCTGGTGAATCATATCTTTTATTAATAAGTAATGTCCTTCCTTGTCTCTAATAACAGCTTTTAAAGTCTATGTCATCTGATATAAGTATAGCTACTCCAACTTTTTTGTGGTTACTGCATGCATGGACTATCTTTTTCCAACATTTCACTTGAAGTCTATTCGTATACTTGGTTCTAAGGTGAGTCTCTTGCAGACAGCATATAGATGGCTCATATTTTCCTATCCGGTCCATCAATTTTTGTCTTTTGATTGGGGAGTTTAATCCATTAACATTCAATGTTATTACTCTAAAGGGAGTTTCTATTTCATCCATTTTGATCTTTGCATTTTATCTGTCATTTTATTTTTGACACTTTTATTTACTGTTACTGATACAACTGTCACTTCTAGACTCTCTTCCAGGCCTCTCTCTCCTGTCTTTTCAGGCTGTAACACTCCTTTTAGTATTTCCTGCAAAGCTGGTCTTTTTGTTATAAAATCTCTCAGTTGCTGTTTATCTGTGAATATTCTAATCTTGCCCTCATTTTTGAAAGATAATCTTGCCAGATATAAATTTCTTGGCTGGCAGTTTTCCCTTGCAGTATCTTAAATATATCATACTACTGTCTTCTTGCCTCCATGGTTTCTGATGAGAAATCAGCACTTAATCTTATTGGGTATCCCTTATATCTTATGCATTACTTTTCTCTTGCTGCTTTCAGAATTCTCTCTGTCTTTGGCATTTGACATTCTGATTAATATGTGTCTTGGAGTTGGTCTATTTGATTTATTCTGATGGGAGTATGTTATGCTTCTTGGACATGGATATCTATGTCCTTTAATAGGGTTGGGACATTTTCCATTATTTCTTCAAATATTCCTTCTGCCCCTTTTCTTTTTCTTCTCCTTCTGGGACACCCATGAAACATATGTTTGCATGTCTCTTGCTGTCATTTAGTTCCTTGAGGCCCTGTGTAATTTTTTCCATTCTTTTCTTTATTTGTTCTTTTGTATGTTCACTTTTGGAGACCATGTCTTTGAGGTCACTGATCCTTTCTTCTGTTTCTTCAAACCTGCTGTTATATGTCTCCAGTGTACTTTTAATTTCACTTATTGCACCTTTAATTCCCATAAGGTCTGTTATTTTTCTATGTATGCTTTCAAATTATTCTTTGTGATCCCCTAGTGTCTTCTTAATATCCTTAATCTCTTTAGCCATCTCATTGAATTTATTAAGGAGATTTGTTTAAACATCTATGGTTAGTTTTCTCAACCCCTTTATGTCATCTGGAGGTTTATTTTTTTCCTTTAGCTGGGCCAAATCTTCCTGTTTCCTGGTAGGGATTGTAATTTTTTGTTGGTATTTTTGCATCTGGCTTGCTAGATGTATTTATTCTGGGTGCAGTTTCTCCCTTTAGTTTAGGGCTTTCTTATCTTTTCTCTCTTATTCGTTGAGTAGAAGGAGTCAAGGATGTAGTTGGTGCTGTAAGCTAAGGAAGCTGAAGCTGCCCACCTTGCCCCAGGGATTGATGAAGCCTCTCCCACCTTTCTTCTCTGTTGGGGGTAGGGAAAGAGCTGCAGCTGTGTATAATATTCCAAGTTGGGCAGGACAAGACTGTCTGTAGTTGCCCAGAGAGACTGATGAAGCTCCCCTACGTTGGGTGGGGATGGAGCTATGGTTGTGGGTAGCAATCTTTGCCATGTGGGTCCAAAATGACTACAGTTGCTCAGGTAAACTGATGTAGCACCAGACCCTCTCTCTGCTGGGAGTGGGAATGGACCCCCTGAAGTGCCAACAATCTAATCTGTATGGGCCAAATATGCCTGCAATTGCCCTGAGGGCTAGGAGAATATTGTCCCTTCTGCCCTTTAGGAGGTGGGAACAGAACCACCAACACCTGACAGTTCAGTCCCTATTGGCTGAAAGTAACCCCCTGGAGAGGCTGAGGAAGCACCAGCCTCCTCCTATGCTATTTGATGGTAGGGATGTTTCTACGGGGAGTCCAACAGTTCAGACCCTTTAGGCCGAGAATGTCTGCCATTGCCCAGAGAGGCTGAGGAAACACCAGCCCCCTCCTATCCTATTAGTGTGTGGGGTTGAATCCACAGGCACCCAACAGTTCAGACCCTGTGGGCTTAAAGTACCTGCTGTTGTCTGGACAGATTGTGGAGACATCAGACCCCTCTTATCCTGTTGGGGGTGGGGGTGGATCCATAGGCATTCAACAGGCCATTCCATGCAGGCCAAAATTGTCTGCCATTGCCCAGAAAGTCCATGGAAACACCAGCCACCTCCTTTCCAGGCTGTGTGGGCCCAAAGCACAAGCATTTACCTAGAGATGCTGGGCAAACAGTTCATCTCTTGTCCTATTGGGGTGGAGCCACTGGTGCCCAACAGTTGGGTTTGGGCAGATCAAAACCACCTGTAGTTGCCCTGAGAGGCTGAGGGAACACTAGCCTCCTCCTATTCTATAGGGGAACAGAGGTGGAGATGGACTCGAAGTCACTCAACAAACCAGTCCATATGGGCTGAAAACTCCTGCCATTGCCCAGAGAGGCTGAGGATACCCGGCACATCTCCTCTCCTACTGGGGTGTGGGCATGCAGCCCCAGATGACTGACTATTCAGTCTGTGCCAGTTGAGAGCACTTGCAATTGCCTGGAGAGCCTGGTGCAGATCCCGCCAACTTCCTCTCTGCTGGAGATGGTGCTGGGGCCTAGGCTAGGGCTGCAGTCCAACCTTGGTGGAAAGAAGCCTGTCCCTACCTTCACTGGATTTTCAGTCAACCAGGCTTCCCCTCATGCTGGGGATGGAGGCAAAATGGCGGCCACCAGACTCTTTCCAAGTTGGATAAGCTCAAACCCTAGGTGTTTCTAGGATTATACTTTAGCCAGCCGAGCCCACTAATGAGTAGTGGAGGTTGGTGGACAATTGTCTCTTCCACCACTGTTTATGGGAAATGGAGCTTCCAACTCCAGTCACAGAATAGCTCCTGAGGCAGCTTGTGCTGATAGAGTAGAATGGGCACCAGCCTCTGTAGTGTGTCTTGCAGTTTCCCAGTGAGGTGGTGCAGGTCCCCCCACTTCCTCCCTGCCTGAGGTGGGGCTTGGGTTTAGGCCAGAGCTGCAATTTTATCTGGGAGGAAAGAAGGCCGTCCCTGCCATCACTGTGATTTTCAATCAGCCCTGCTTCCCCTCATGCTGGGGGCAGAGTCAAAATGATGATTACTGGCCTCCTTCTGACCTGGACTGTCTCAAAGTTTAGCTGTTCCTAGGATTATATTTTAGCCTGCTGAATTTACTAATCAGCAACTGAAGGTGGTGCCACACCGTGTCTTCCTCCCTGTTTTTTGGGAAGTGGAGCTTCCAACTCCAGCCATGGAAGAGCTTCCAAGGCGGCTTGCTCTATGGGCACTGACCTCCATAACATGGAGTGCTCTACGCATGAATCCTCTCTGCAGATGGGCAGTCTCCTCCTTCCATACCTTCAAGGATGTTGCAGGATGCTCTTCTGGTCTCCTGGGCCCCCCAAACAGGTGCTTTAGATAGATATGGGTGATTCCTGTAGCAGGAGCTGCAGCCATTTTGGATCCCCCCTCCACCATTTTAAAAGGTATGTTTTCTTCATTTGGCACATGTCCACTTACTGCAACCCCTTGACTGTTTTCTCTGGTTCTGAGAAAGATGGCTCTGCCAGTTTTTGCTAGTTGTTCATAGATTCTGTGATGGGATGGCACCTCGGAGCATCTTATGTCACAAACTTGGCTGATCGGGTCATCTAACACTCTGAAACACTATACTCTACAAACCTACTATATATATCTGCTGCTTTATTACCTGATTATTTTTCCAGCTGACAATAATCGTGGATGTCAATGCATCTATATCATAGAAGTTAATTACTCTCTAATTTTACATCTTTTGTCTGTACTCTAATTTATTTTTCCAGAATGAACAATGCTGTACTGGAGACTGTAGTCAATAAATAGTACTGAACACTTACCACAGTTTTAAGCACTAGAGATAAGCAAGATTTTGTTGTTGATCACATGGAGTTGACATTCTAGTCTTGGACCTAGACGATAAAAATATTTGCACAGATGTCTATTTGATACGAATGTGTTAGACACAGGTCCTAAGAGTATGTTTAGCCTGGGAGCTGGCCTGGCCTGGGAGGCGTGTAGAGTCATCTCTGAGGAATTGACATCCATGTGCATGTACAACTGGACACTTGCCCCAAAGATCAGTTCTTAGTAATGGCCACATTTAATATTTAAATGGCAGTTAGTATGTCAGGCTTTGCTTATAGTAACTCATTTAATCCTAACAAGAAGTCCAGGAAGTAGATGTTCTTATTAACTTCATTTTTGCTGAAGAGGAAACTGAGGCACTGAGAGGATAACTTTCCCAGTGTCACACAGCTTGTAAATGGCAGCATGAAGATTTGAACCTAGGCAGTCTGACCCCAATCTATGATTTTTAACAGCTGCACTCTAGTGCATAGAGGTAGACAGTCAAAGAATGCATGTTTTAAAGGCATTAGTCAAAGATTCTGTAGTGTGGTTAAAATTAAACACCTCCTTTAAAACCAATGTCAAGTTCAATGTGTGTGAATTAACTTTTGGACCCTGGTGTAGAAGGGAAGCCTTTTAGAATCAAGTCCCAAATACACAGAATTCTTTTCAAGTAAGTCAAATCTGTTTCAATTTCAAGTAAGTTAAAACAGAAGAAAGCTTTATTACTGCTTGCTGGGTCTTTGGAGGGCTTTATGCCTCCATGGCTCAGTCTGTGAAATGGTGTTAAATAGAATCCAATCCAAGAAACCTTTGAGAACTGTATTAACCTAATGGCACTCTCACTAAGAATCCCAGGGATTAAGATCTCCTTGCTGTGCACAAATCATCTGAATGAATTAAACATGCAATTGAAAGGTCCATCGTGTGCTACTTGAATGCTTTGCTGTACCAGAAATAAAATGAAAATGCAATCATTTTCCCTTTCAAATAAATATTATATACTGCAAGCTTCACTGGCTCCATTAACACTGTCCAATTGCACACAGGCTATTATATTATTTATAACACGAGAAGATACTAAGAGGCTCTTCAACTTAAGGCAGACAAGCACCCCAGGTTTGCTTCTTTTCTCACTCTCCCAACCAGGCCATTCTTGCTGCCTCTTTTCTTCCCTTTCTAAATACTAAGGACTGTTTTTCTTTGAAACTGTGGAGTTGATGACCATTTTCAAACGGTGCACCTTTGCTCAATATTTTGAGCAGTCAAAGTTAGCACCATCATGAGACTGGTATGAGAATTTCTTACTATACTCTGGTTGCATCATGATTTGTTTACAGGTTATCTTCCTTGTATAAATTTAGGCATTTAGGTTATGTTGTCAGTAAGTAAAATGCCTGTCAGAGAAGTCGCTGATCCTGTAATGAGTTCTATAAAGCTATATGGGGCTCCAGTTGATAAAGTTCTTATCATCTTCTACCACAATATGATAAAATGGAAATAATAAAATTATCATTCACTGAGCACCTGCAGCAAACTGTGGGCTTCACACACACCATTTCTAATTTGATGAATAAATAGAGTATCAATGAGATTCAGTAATTTACCCAATGTTACTCTGTAAAAACAGAGCCAGGATTTGAACCCAGGTCTTTCTGGCACCAAGACACAAGCTTTTCCCACCTGTGGTGGTTTTAAAAGAAATGACTGGGAGTTCTTTGACAGTTTTCACATTGAGAGGTTGGGTTTATATCACCTCTGTTTGAATCTGGGCATGATTGTGACTGCTTTGACCAATAGTGAATGGCAAAGTGATGCTATGTCACTTCTAAGCTGGGTTGCAAAAGGCCATGCACTTATACCTTGTTTGCATTTAGAATTCTGAACCAACTGTCCCAATGCCACCAGGCTGTATGGAAGCCCAAACCAAAATGGAGTGCAGAAGCATTGCAGCTACCACTGACAATCTCAGCTAAGCTTAGACTCAAATTTTGAGTCATCCCAGTCCAGGAGTTAGACATGCAAAGTGAAGAAGTCCCAGATAATTCCAGCCCCAGCAGTCAATTACTCCCAGATATTTGGATCTTCCCACTTGAAACCCAGCCGCTGTGGAGCCGAGGCCAATCATCTTGTCATGCCCTGTCAAAATTTCTGACCACTAAATTGTGAGCATAATAAAATCCTTGTTGCTTTATACTAATAAATGTGGGGTAATTTGTTAGTATTTTGTGGTGTTGGAAGGGCTCTTGGGTGTTAACTAATCTGCCTCCTACCCAATAACCAGAATTTTGCCTAGTCCTAATCCAGAGGTTACACACTGGTGGTAAGTGCACTAAATCTGGCATTCAGAAGGGTTTTGTTTGGCCCCCAAATCTTGAGTTTTAATAACGATGAAATTTTGCATGAATCATGAATTTCCACCTTCTCTGGGAAAATCAGGAGATCTGGAAACACTGGACTTGCATTATGGCAAGAAAGCAGTCTTATATTGCTGAGTAACAGCTACTTCTTCGTGTGGACCTTTGTTCTCCAGAGCTATGATCCCACTTTTCTTGATTGTATTCTTGTTCCTTCTTCCAGCCTAAGTTTTGTGGGCATTTGTATTTATAGATCTGATAAACTAATGATCCTACAGTCAGTTTTAGAGTATTGAAAATTTGCTTAAGAATCCTGTTATCTCCTTTTATCCTCCAAATTTCCAGTTCAGGTTGCTTTATTGTAATCTATTTTACATGTACAGTAATTATAATGTTTACTGGCATATCTTTTTAAAAAAACTTTATTGGAATATATCATATATACATGCATATACATAAACAATAAGTGTATAGTAAAAGTTGTGAACTTAATAAACCTTTACTCTAGAGCAAGGGTTCTTAACTTTTTTTGTTCCATGGACCCCTTTGCCAGTCATGTGGAAACCACAGACCCCTTACTAAGTCCACATTATACTGTGTATTATTTGGTAAATATTTCACACCTATACCAACATGTCCCCATAAGAATAATGTTTTTGTGAATTTCAATTTAAGCTCATGATTCCTTGTTAAGAACTCCTGCTCTAGAGTTTAATTCTGTGAATGAACTCTTGTATTTATTTATTTTAGTGAGATCATACATTTGTCCTTTTGTGCCTAGCTTATCTCACTCAACATAGTATCCTCTAGGTTCATCCCTGTTGCCATAGGCATCTCAATTTCATTTCTTCTTACAGCTGAATAGTATTCCGTTATATGTATATACCACATGTTGCTTATTCATCAGTTGATGAGCACTTGAGTGTTTCCATATTTTAGCAATGGTGAGCAATGCTGCTATTGGGTGTAAATGTCAGCTCGCATACTTGTTTTCAGTTCTTCTGAATATATTCCTAGAATGGGATTACTGGATCATATGGCAGCTCTATGTTCAGCTTCTTGAGGTACTTCCAAACTGTCTTCCACAGAGGCTGCACGATTTCACATTCCCACCACAGTGAAGGAGTGTCCTTTACTGCCAATGACCAAAGTCTGTCCCACTGTGGTAGGTTCTTTGATGTACTTCCCAGATCCCCCTTCAGCAATGCAGGACTTATTCTCCCAGTTTGTGAGAGTATTACTAGAACCTCCCAGCTGCAAGCTCCCTTATGATTTGCCTTAACTAAAGAAAACATCCTCACCCAAAGTTACCTCCCTCCCCAAGGTGGCACATATGACACCTGATGACTGATAAGTGTAGGGATGTGTCCAAACCTGGTTCAATTCTGAATGGGCATCCCAGCTTCAGAGCTCTGTAGAATGAGCTCAGGTCTCCATTGGGACTGTAGTGCTGTTTAACATACCCCTCTGCCAGTCCTGTTTCCTTCCATTCCCTTCCTCTGTCTCAGATCCACTTCCAAAGAAACCCAACTTGCAATAATTAGTGCCAGAGTGGTCAAGAAAGCAGATACTGGATGGGATTTTAGAGCTAGATCACTAGCTGCCCAGTCAGTATAGACCTCATTACTTTTAGAAGGCACAAGACAGGTAAACTCTGGTACATGTAAGAAGGAATCAGTTCAATCCTTAAAATTTTCAGTGGTAGTGAATTAGAATTGTATCCTGGTGGAAGGGAATGTCTTTAGCAGGTATAATAAATTAGGTGTTGAGAAATTGGGGGGTGGCAGATATTAATTATAAGAAAGCTTGATGCTCTGGGAAAAGATAAAAAGTCAGTTTTAATCAGCAATTAAAAGCTAAGGGTGGGATCCAGAAGGCTTCCCTGGTAGCATAAAAAGAGGTCTTTTTTATCATTGCAGGAGGGTGGTGAGAGGAAGAATTAAGGTGACCAACCACACCAGTTGGCCTGGGACCAAGATTTTCAGGCCATGAGACTTTTGGTTTTTAAAATGGAAAGTCTCAGGCAAACTGGGATAAGTTGGTCTCCTTAGATAGTCCAGAAAGCTGAGCCCCAGGCCAAGGACTTAACTAAAAATAACTGAGCTCCCAAAAGGTTTAACTCCCAATTAGGGCAGGTTGGCTAGACCGAAATTGGGAAAGAATGAAGTATCTTGCCATATAGGATAGAAATATCTAGGTTGATGTACCCCCAAGTCTTGAATCCCTAGATTCCTCTAAAACTTCTGATACCAGAGAAATGTCATAGTCCACCCTTTTGAGGGCAAGAACTTCCCCCCTGTTTTAAGAGAATACATGCGGATTTCCTATGAAACGACCCCTCTCCAGGACCTTTCCTACCTTGTCTCCTAGGTCACAGTATGACCAGGCCACAGACATGCTGGTCTGATAAAAAAGGAAAAGGTCTATATCTAGAGGAGTTGAGGGGTTTGTCAAGGTATACTATCAGGAGCTGGAACAGTGTTCCTGGGATTGAATTCTGAGGGTGCTTGGCCAAGAAGATCATGGAGCACATGGTTGGATACTGGAGAATTTGTTGAGTTGGGAGTACTATCCAGAGATAAGGAATTTAACACTCTGGTAAGGACACTGAGAGATGGGTTGAATATAATAGGATGGCCCCTAGAAACACATTGTCAGGTATAAATGCCAGAATTGTCATGGCAGATGAGTGGAAGTAAAGATGAAAAGGCTTAGAGAAGTGGTATGCTAGAATGGATATACCCCATGTGTCAGTTTGAGATTATTTTATGAATCCCAAAAAGAGAAAGATTCTGTTTGTAAACTAATCTATTCCTCTGGATGTGATACCCTTTGTTTTAAATTCAGTTGAGGTAACTTTGATTAAATTACCTGTTAATATTGCTTTGGACTTTTGACTTGATTTTGTCAGTGGGCATGATTCAGGTTGAGTCCCCGCCCCCATGCTGGGTCTGATATAAACGGACACTCACACAGACAGTCAGACACACAAGAAGGGAGAGCTCTGTCACTTTTGATCCTGCCATGTGACAGAAAGGAGAAGCTCAGATAGCTGAAGGCCCAGGGGGAGAGATGGGACATTTTGCCTCATAGCTTACAGCTGAGATTCCGAAGAAAGCAGAATCACCAAGACTGATACAGGAGGCCTGGAAAGAAACAAGCCCTATGCCAGGAGAGAGGAGACTTCACTTAAGCACAAAACTTTAAGAGGCTGGGCCCACTGAGCCTCAAGGGGAGGAAGACCAGAGGGGAAGGCAGAAACCAGCTGGAGATCAGAGACCATCATGCTTCAACATATGGCAACTGACTTTGGTGAGAAAGCAATGTTGAGTTGGACTTTTTACCTTGCAATTGTAATTTTTTACCCCAAATAAATACCCTTAATAAAAGCCAACAGCTTTCTAGTACTTTGCACTGACAACCCTTTAGAAGACTAATACACCCAGTAAGACCAGAAAACCAACCAGAGGACTATATATTTTGGGAGGGCACATAGGACACACCATTTTCCAAAACAATAAGGGAAGTGTTGGTGAGAGGAGCACAAGTATCACTAAACAACTTGGTGAAAAGCCAGGGCTAATGGTAGGAAATGATATTACAGAACCGGACTCTCTGCTGGCAATTGGGACGATAGGACGCTGAAACAATAGAGCCTAGGTGGCCGGGCTCAACTATCAGAGACAGGAAGACACAATTATCATAATGACTGGCAGGTCTGACCTGCAGAGGGTTATAGAGATATAATAGAACATAGCATCTCTAGGGATAAAACAGATGGGTTGCCAACAAGTGTATTACTCAAATTGTAAAAGTAAAAGGAATAAAGAGTAAATGATTAGGAGGCTAAGGGCAATTGCCTCATTAAAAGTCACAGTTATTGTCCAGTTTAATAACTGTGCAAATTTCCTGACCCAGAACCCATTGCCTAAAAGAGATATCAGGTCTGCAAGGAGGGTGGACCCAGCAACACCATGGAAAGTATATGTAGTAATAATTCCGCCAGTCTTTCCCCAGAGTGACCCACATTCATTTACTTAAGCAACTGTACACTGGGGTAAAGAGCATGCCTGCACATTTCAAAGCCTTTTGGATATTTGTTCCAAGTTGCGTTGAAACCCAGAAATTCCAAGTATCGTCTTAGTTCCTCCCCCGCTTTGTAGCGAGAGCATTTAGATTCCAAGTATAAAATCCCAGCCCAGGGTCCATTGGGTCCATTGGGTGCATAGATAGAACTGCTAGTCATTTCTCTGCTTCCTGAATGTATTAATGTGATTGGTAAAGACATCCTTGGTGGTTGTTACCAACAACGTGGCTCCTTGGTATATGGAGTAAGAGCTATCATAATAGAGAAGGTTGAATGGAAGCCCTGAAATTGTCTCCAATCCTGACCAGGATAATAAAAAACATCACATCTTGGGAGAGAATGAGAGAAATTAGTGCCACCCTTCTAGAACTAAAGGATTCAGGGTGACCCCAATCATCTCCATTTAATTCAACAGATTGGTCCCTGAAAAAAGCCAGCAAATCCTCGAGAATGGTAATAGTCTACCACACACTCAATCAAGCCATTGCCCCAATTGCTACTGTGGTATTTTGCTGGAGCAGATTAGCACAAATTTGCATCCATGGTATGCGGTCATTGATCTGGCAAATGCATTCTTTTTTATCCTTATAAGAGAAAGGGATCAGAAAAAGTTCACGTTCAATTGCAGTGGCCAACAGTATACATTTACAGTTTTGTATCAGGACCATGTTAACTCTCCCCCTCTGTCAACGGTGTCCTAGGGTATTTGGCAGAAAGAATACTGACTATGGTGTGTTCAATCTGCCTCGTGTTTAACCAAACATCACATCATTTTTCTAGTAAAGTTATGGGAAGAGGGATCAGCTGCCTCAGGAGGAGCTGCAGTTTCCTCAGTGGAGTGCCCTAGTATAAGCTAGATGACTGCTTGTCATGGCCACTGTGGTGAGAACTCATGCCTCTGATGAGATCCTTTGATTTGGAAATAGAGGGATTCCAAAAGAGTGACATAGGTGACGCCAGGATCTTAACTTCAGAAGAACACCTTCAGGTGAATATTTTGAGTCAGGAGCTGAGGAATAATCAAGTTCTAATGGTATGGACTGAAATACGTTTGCAGAAGGAATGTGTTTCAGAAAAAGTTTCATGTCTTGGATGTCTACTTTAAGCAAATTTCACTCTTCTAGCTTTTTCTTGATTGTTCATATGCAGTAAACTTTTGACTTAATCTCTTATTCCAGTCCCTGCTGGGGTGACCAGTTCGGCACAGGTTCTAACCAGCTGCATGGGTGCCACCCTCAGGCCTGCACTATCCTCTCACTCTGCATCTTCTCTGTTGCTGCAGCCTTGGGCTCCTGTAGGGATTGCTTGGCACTCATGCATGTGCAGCTCAAAAGTGTGGAGGAGCTTACTTCCCATGGGGCAATCTTGACCAGGTGGACAGCAGGAATGACGGATAAATGCTTCCTCTCTTCTTTCCTGGTAGACAATCTGGCATCTCAGATGGTCCCACAGGGTCTGCTAGCCAGTCCCTTATAATGGTGACCAATTCAATAATGCATCCTAATGGCTGGCTCTTTGCTCTTCCCTTCTTCTCTCCTCCTGTCCTCACTTCTGGGGTCACACCCCTGGGATCACACTCCTAAATAGACAAGCCTTTGTCTCAGGTTCTAATTTTGTGGGAATGCAGGCTATATTCTGTGACGTGACAGTCTCATAGCTCCCAGTCAGATGCTGCCAAGAGCTACATTGTTAGCCTACAATCTCTGTTGATTGCTTTTTTTTTGTCCTCCTCTGTTCTCACTTATCTTGTAAACTACATTGAAAAAAAAAGCAAAGCATGTCAAGTTCACTTTAAGAGAAAGATGCGTTGAGGAATAACTGCAGTAAACACTTTTTCACTGGCACTGTGCTAAGTGATTTATACACACTATCAAATTTAATCCTCATCTTAACCCTCGGAGGAAGACACTATTATTGTTCCTAGTTATAAATAAGGAAAACAAGGCTGAGAGGATTTTAGTAACTTTTTCAAAGTGACCCAGTTGGCAAATGGTGAAAAGCCAGGAGGCCATTTGACTTCGTTGTAATATGGGAGGGCAGAGCTCAACATTAGAAATCCCAAGATGTGAATCAATATTAGGCTCTGGGTGGTGATTAATGGTGTTCGATTATCAACATTTAATGTGCAGGCATTGGGACGGGATTGCATGCTGAGTCGATTTTCCTGTGGAGCCCACAGAGAAGCAGGAGGCTCCTCCGACAGGAGGGAGGTGAGTGTCAGCAGAACGGGGCCACTTGGCCTCCTACCTGGCTTTGTCTGATTGTGCAAAAGGGTGAAGACTGTGATATTTGTTTATGGCTATATATAATGTTTATGATTATTAATGGTATTTGTAAATAGATGGTTCTGCCTGGTAATTTACGGTGGTTTCTTAGGCTTTTAATCACAGATATGGCCTTAAAAATAATTTCAGCTG
Organism: Dasypus novemcinctus; assembly: GCF_030445035.2. Lineage (NCBI taxonomy): Eukaryota > Metazoa > Chordata > Mammalia > Cingulata > Dasypodidae > Dasypus > Dasypus novemcinctus. The sequence continues at coordinate 57,230,773 of NC_080689.1, read as the reverse complement.
TCATTAGAGGATAAATAGATGGTGGCTGCCATGTCAGGCTTCAAGGAGGAGCGGCTGGTAACACCTGGGGAACAAAACAAATAGAATTAGGTAATTTACAAAAGTGCTTCATTTTTCAAAGCCTTGCTTTCCTCACTTCTTCATGTTACCCTGAAATATAATGTTTGTCTTAATGAGAAGAAACAGGTCATGACTCCAAAGGCAAACAGATCCATTATTCTTTGAGAAATGTTCTAATCCTCCAGCCTGAGGTCAGGCTGCGTGTGTAAGGGGTCCCCTGGGAGAGGGGGACTTTTTTTGTTGTTGTTATGAACCACTGCTGAGGAAACATACCCTTCTCCCCACCACAGCCAGCTCCCAAAGCAAATGCCTGTTTTAGGAATACACACAAAATCCAGACCCCAAGCCCAGTTCTGGATACCTGCTTGGGCTGAAATATTTTAGGATGCTCTCCTCAGAACAGTCAGGCACATCATGTCTGCTCTCTAGCACTGGGCTCAACCAAACAGGAGAAGAGTGGCATTTCCTTCCATATGTCTTTTCCGATACTTATAGTCATGAATGCACCTGAAAGTTTGTAATTATGCATGCAAAATTTTATTTGTCATGTCATGTTAGGTTTTTTCTTGAATCATTTTTAAAAATCCCCTCCCCTCCGCCCCCACCCCCCGAGATGGCTCGCTCATCAGTTTGCTCATTGTTTTTGCTCATCGTCTGTTTGTTTTTTTTTAGGAGGCACCAGAAACTGAACCCAGGACCTCCCATGTGGGAGGCAGGTACCCAACTACTCACATCTCCTCCCTTTTGAATTAATTTTATTAGTTTCCTGTGACTCCGGCACCAAACGAAAAAAAAAAAGAGTACCATATTAACAGAAATTATGTAACTAATGAGTTCCAGGGGCTTAGGCAACTTACTTAGCCTTTCTGAGACTGTGCTAGGTAGGGGTAGCAGGGGATTCAAAGATGAACCAAACGCAGAACTTGCCCTCCAGAATCTCAGGCTGATGGAAGAGGGTGCTGACAAATATACCCAAATAATGAAAATATGAAAGAGAAAGAGGCAGATTTCACCATAGGGAGACTGCTGTTGGAGTTTAGAAACAAGGTTATTTCTAGCTGAAAGAATCATGGAAGGCTTTGTGGAGACCTGCTCATTTAGCCTGGAAGGGAGGACTGGATTTGAACACTCCAGAAGGAGGGAATGTCCTGTGCTGAAGCAGAAGTGCAAAGATGCCTGCATGTGTGGGCAGCAATGTGGGGAATGTGAGAACAGTGGACAATCTGGGGAACTGAGAAGATGGTGGAGGGATTTGCCCATTGGATGAAGAACTGTGAAAGAGCTGCCAGAGATGGGAAAATCCTTTGTCAAATGAGGCTGTGCCTTGTCCAGGGTCATGTGGCTAACAATTGGCAGTAGGATAGATTACAACGGGTCTCTGGGTTCTCAGCCCAGTAATTTAGATTACAGGGTATTTCTAATGCTGTTTTTTTTCTTTAAAGATTTATTTTATTTATTTCTCTCTCCTTCCCCCTCTGTTGTCTGCTCTGTGTCCATTTGCTGTGTTTTCTTCTGTGTCTGCTTGCATTCTTGTCATGCAGCTCCGGGAAACTGTGTCACTTTTTTGTTGTGTCATCTTGCTGCATCAACTCTGTGTGTGTTACTCCTGGGCGGGCTGTGCTTTTTTTTCACGTGGGGCAGCTATCCTTGTGGGGCACACTTCTTGTGCGTGGGGCACCCCCACATGGGGGACACACCTGCATGGCACGGCACTCCTTCTGTGCGGCAGCACTGTGCGTGGGCCAGCTCACCACATGGCCGGGATGCCCTGGATCTAGAACCCTGGACCCTCCATATGATAGGTGGATGCTCTGTCGGTTGAACTACAACCGCTTCCCTCTAATGCTGTTTTAATTTTGGATGTGCCTGTGAAAGACACCTGCAGGAACCCATTGGGGTAGTTGAAGGTCATATGATCCAGGGGCCTTAACCTTGGAAATTTGTCAGTGTTAGGGTTAACTATGAATGGATTAGCTCTTACTTCCCTTCTGTCTTCCCTTGTCCATTAGGATACCAACCTGGGGCAGGTATGTGTCAGTAAGGGCTCGGTAACAAGCACGTGGTTAGGGGGATGTGTGAGAGAGATGTGTACGTGCGTATATGCCTGATGTCTCTGTACCAAGGCCAAACATGAATCACCTTTGGACTTTTGTTCACTAAGCCTGACATGGGCAAAAAGACAGCACAAAGAAGAGTTTTACTTTGTCCTAGAGTGTGTTTACTTCTGGGCTTAGCTGGAGCTCAGGAAACAGGGAGTATTTCATTGATGAGGACAGCCCTTCCTTGGAGTTGGCTGCAAGCTGGCCGAGCTGAGAGAGAGAGGCAAAGAATTCAAAGCACTCAAACCTTGGAAGGCACCTTAGTGACCATTGCTTCCTGAAGCAGGCTAGTGCCTGCCTCTTGGGGTTAGCCTGTTGGGCCTCAGATAGTAACTGAGAGACTGATATTTGCCAGACAGGGCTGCTGTGAGGCTAGGGTGAGGTAAAGTGGTCCAGGCCCAGCATGGTGGGTAGGCTCCATAGTGCAACAGTGCTCCAGAGGCTAGGAACCCAAAGGGTGTACTGATGGGTGGGTCGGGGCCCTTTTCCTGGCCTTCGGCTCTGCAGAGTCCCTTCTGTCTCAAAGCCCAGACCTGCAACTGGTTTCTCCCTTATTTCAAAAACTCAGCCCCCAGGAAAACATCTGGAACTGCACCAAAATTTCCTGTGAAATCCTTCTTATGTTTTATAAATACGTTTTGTTTTGTTTTTGCGGCCATTTTAAATGCATTTCATAACTTTTCTTCTTGTTGTTTTTGCCCGGGTTGATATTTATATTCATAAATGGATTTTGGAAGAGAAGGAAGGGTATTAGATGATCAATAAATGTTATTGTCTTCCCTATGCATTCTATTCCTTTGACCTTTTTAGATTACAGGTATGCAAGACCCACCAAGGAGCTGATGTAGGGGCTGCCCATTAGTGTGTGTTTGGGGGGAAGTAGGGCCAGGAGGGGCAGCATGGCCCTCCAGTTTGGGCTGTGGCTTTGATTGGTTAGTGTCGTCGAAGTCCCTTGGTTCACTATGGTTCCTTTCCACCCATTCAAGAGGATTAAAGGAGGTGTATTTCTGGCCTGGCTTTGACACTTACTGGTAATAAAACTTCTAACAAATTGCATAATATCTCTGAGCCTCAGTTTCCTCACCTGTGAATTAACAATAGTAATAATGCCTGTCTGACCTGCCTCTGCTGGGTTGTGGTAAGGATGAATGAGAAGAAATCTGAGAAGTCCATGCTGAAGATTACCTCTATGCATCTGAAGTCAGGGTGATCTTTCAAAATTACACATCTAATCATTTCACTTCCTTGCTTTAAACCATCTCATTGTTCCTTCGTGCTTAGAATAAAGTCCAGACTCTCTGGTACAGTTAAAAGGCCCTATGGGATCTGGTCGTAAAACCCCTTTTCAGCCTCAGAGCTCCCTGTAAGTCCTGCTTTTCTTGGACTTATCCTAGCCCATTTTTGGAAGCTCATTTTCCAGTTTAGCACTTGGTTATATATTGTCTCAAATTATTGTTTGATTGTTTCTTGAGAGAAGGTCTAGTCTCCTCAAATGAAATCTATAGAAACGCAATAAATAAAAGCAGAGAAGCTATAGTTGAGGTGGGGCTGTCCTACCTGCTCAACTCTCATTTTCGTTTTCCCTCTTTGCTCTTTCTGCTGCCTTTTTTCCCATAAACTTGGCAGCCCTGAGGCTTTGTGGAGGACTGTTGAAAACCACTGTTTGTACCTCAGGTTCAAGTTGGCAGACATACACACCTATACATACACATATACTGTCTATGACATCATTAAAGTTTTAGTAAAGATTTTTTTTTTTAAAGTATAAACTTACAACAACTAAAAGAACTAAGTGTATATGGGGGTAGCAAAGTACAATGATTGATAACTTTCAACAAATTTTTGGAAGGCTGAAAATATATGGAGAAATAATTGGTTCATGAAAAAGAGTGAAGAAAGCTGAAGGGTAAGAATGTGTATTTGGGACTATAGCAAAGTAGAATACCCATTGCCTAACAGAACGGAGATGGGGAAAGCTCTGCCGTTGAGGGTGGGAGTAGGAGATGGGGCTGAAAAGAGAAGTCTGAAGTTCCAGAGAGGGGTTGATTCCACTCTTCTCATTTTCCCTGAGTACCCAGAATAGCTTTTGCTCTCTAGTTTGAATCTTCTCTAAAAAAATCGAACATATTTTTTGGGGTAGAACTAGGTTAGCTAGTGTGGGAGTTGCTGCCTCAGAGCAAATCTCTTCTCATTCTGGAATTTAGCGGTCTTCAAATGAAACAGGTGGTTTCCCACCTGTTTACGTGAAGCAAAGCCTATAAATTGAGAAGCCAAATCCTCATTCACAGAGCTACCGATCAGTTGTCTATTGCTTCCTTGCTTTTGTTTTGATGTAATGATATCTGAGGATTATCAGGATGTTTGAGTAAAACCTGTAACATAACAGAGAATGGCTAAGACAAACAAAGAAAAATGAACTTGGATGAAATAGAAAAAATTCAGGGTATAGAGGAGAACTTAAAAAAAAATCTAAGTACCCCAGGGGGATTTGAGAAAATGTTGCACCATAAAATAGGAGAGAATATTATAAAAAGGATAAAATAAGAAAGATATTGGGAAATATCCATTTATTGCTAACAAAATAAATGGATATATGGATGAAAGATAAAAGAGAAGGAAATCTCTAAGATCTTAGAAAAAGAAGGAAGGAAGAAAGGAAGGAAGGAAGGAAATATTTTGAAAGAGAGAATATGAAAGAAAAGATAAGAGGGTCAATCCAGGAGTTGTATCCTCTGAATAATAAATTAGCTTTAATAGGAGTTCTTGAGTTGACAGAAGAAACCTGAAGAGAGGACATTATTAAATAAATAAGAAATCTCTCAGACCTGGAAGGTGATACAAGTCTTCAGATTAAAAGTGTTTACTAAGTATTGGATGGAATAGAGAAAATAAAATCCACACCAAGACATATAATCATAGAATTTTGCTTCACTGGGATTAAAGAAAGAACCTTAAAAATTCCAGAGAGAAAAGGCAGGCAAATTTTGAAAGAATAAAAATCAGTCTGGCATCATACTTCTTATCAGCAATACTGAATATGAGAAGAAACGGAGCAATGCTTTTAACATTTTGAGTAAATATGATTTTTGTCCTAAAATTCTATACCCAGTCAAGCTATCAATCAAGTTTGAGGTCAGAGGAAAGATGACTTTATCAAGGGCTCAGAAAGATTAAGACCAAGCACTCATTTAGGGAGCTATTAGAGTTCCTCTTAGGAAAAACCATTCAAGGTAGTAAACTAAGAAAGATGAAGTCATGGGAAACAATGCTTCTAATCCAGAAAACCAGGAAAACAGAAATCCTAGTATGGCAGCTGGGCCTCAGACCTAAGGAGTTACTTAGTCCAAATTTGAGAAGGAAGGCAGGGAATGCTGTGTAAGAGGTCTTGATGGAGTGGGAGACAGGGAATCTTTAGATTAAATTGTATATTGAGAACTTTGAAAAATGTGATATTATGGTGTTACAGAAAATAAGGAAAACTCCAGGAAAAACAATAACAACAAAGAAATGTACAAGAAATGCAAGGTCCACATGTGAAGCAAGTTTTGACCAATTGATAGAAGGTGAAGAAGGGAGCCATTTCATTTAGATTGTAGAAATGTTATAATATTTTCTGTTTTTCACCTTTTACAATCCACCTGTGTAAGTCCCAGAAGATTTAACTATGGTTAAAAAGAGAATATAGAGAATATAGATGTCATACATCTTGACAATATAAGCCTTCAGGTACAGCTGACAGAGATTGGGGCGTGGAAGAGAGGAAGAAGGAAATAGTTATGAACAGTTGATGGAACAAAGAAATGAGGCTTTAATATGCCACTTGAAGTTGCAGAGGTTGAGTGGAAGATGTGAAAACAGGATGTAGCTAAATTGGGAAGAGGAAGAGAAGTGAGGTAGAGGTGGTGTAAGTGAATTAAATTTTCATCCATCATACTAGGAAGTCAATAAATAATGCCTAAAGATAATAAATTAAGAAATAGAACTATCTATCTATTATAGAGAGACTGAAAGTTACCACCAGGAGAAATAAAACTAGAAATGATTAAAAGTACTTGCCTTTAGGAAGTTGGACTGGGTGGGGCTGGGAATTGTAGATTTTATTGTCAGAACATTTATAGTATTTGATTTTTTAACCATGTACATGTATTATTTACATAATATTTAAAAAAAAAAAAAGGATATAAATATACCCAAAGAAAGCTACTGGGTATTTGAAACTTGCTTTTAGCCCCCTCGATTTGATTATAATTAGCTGAAATTTCAGCTCAGCTAAATATATCTGTAATTAAAAATCTCAACTGCTTAATGGCAGACAATTAGCTGAAGTTGTCAGGAGCCAAAAAGAATAATGGGCAGTTTGAAGACTTTACTATAAAGCTTGGCAGCAAACTGCAGAGGATTCCCGCTCCCCAACTCTTCCTTTGTGTCCTCTAATGCAAAAGAGGCAGAAGAATTTATAGCAGGATCCTTGGCTTTGGACTTCAGTGAGCTTTGGACCTCCATTCAAATCGTGGCTGCCCCACTTATAGCCTGTGAGACCTTGGGCAAATTATTTAACCTTTCTGAACCTGTATTTTGTCAGCTACAAAAGGGGGATAATACCTATTTCTCTTATAAAGATTGAATGAAACAGTGAAAGTAATGATTACAGTATAGTGTAGCATACTGTAGACATTCAGTAAATGGAAGCTATTTTAGAGAAATACAAAATTTTAAATGGTTGAAACCTTTGCTTTCCTGGAAATGTGTAGGGCTTTTCTATTTGTTGAATTTGAAATTATGTAAAGAATTTTCCTAGTTCTTGCAGTCACTTTGCCAGATACAGCTAATAGGCAGCTTACATATTATCACATCCACCCATGGCAGACACAGCTAAATGGAGCTCAGCATTCTTTTCTGCTGAGTTTGGATGTGATAGCAGGATTTTTCGAGAACAGTTTTTGAGACATTACCAATCAGTCAGAATTGCCATTTGCGGTAAAATGTGTTTTTCATCTTTGACTTGACAGATAGCAGATCTTGATAATCCATTGTCCTGCCAGCTTGGTGACCATAAAGTCACAAGCAGGTAACAGTTAGCATGAAATTTCTATACTGGTCCACAAAGACTTCCCCATATGTCACTGAAATACCCTAGTTCTTAGCACTTCATGGACAGGCTGGTATAGGAAGACTTTTACTGACCCTATGCTAGCTAATATCTCTCCCTAAGAGTTTATCAGCATTAGTAGGTTAGGAACCTTTGGGGATGAGTATAAAGACTTAATGACTCTAGGAACATTATGGAACTGTTTGGGTGACAAGGGGGTAAATGGAGAGTAGGGCCTCAAATGCACTTGATTTTAAGTACTGCAACTTCCAGACACCTACCAAATCCTTACTTTCGTTAACTAACTCAATACTAGTTTGTCAAAAGTCATTTACATTCTTTGGTAGCCTGCTTGTCCTCAGGACACTTCCTACCTAAAAGTGGCAGGCCTTTCAAGTGTCTTCCTTAATTCTGTAGAACACTTTTCCATTCTGTCAACTGATAATAGTTTGTAAGTCCTGAAATCTTAATGCTGATTCCACCATAGCATGGTTCCATAAAAAAATCCATTAGGGGGAGGTGGTGGGCTGAGGCAGGGGTCCAGTGATTGTGGGTTGGTGGGTCCTCCTTGCACCCGAGGTTAGAAGATGACAACTTCAGATGGAACCGTTTGTGTGTGACTCTTAATGGGGAGATCACTAGCTTTATGCATGGGTGGTTGGCCTTCACCAGTGTTGGTTTATATATTATTATTTAATTGCTGCCTTCTTTACCTTAGAGAAAAACAAACAAAACCCAAAGCCAGCCTCTTGAGTTGGTGACATTAGAGCCAGAGGGATTTTCAGGGAAACTAATCTTGAGCTGCAGTTGTAAGAGATCAAAAGAAAAGCACACTCAGGCACCCCTTCCCATCCCCCATATACATACTCAGCTGATTGATATAAAGCTGTACGTTTGTGTTGCTTTCCCCGTTACACATCCACTTATTCCAGGGCTCTCAGATGGAATGTCCTCCAAAGGGAAAATAATGTATGACAAGAATTATACACACACACACACATACACACATATCTGTAGGGGCAGGAGGCATGCGTGTGGGTGGAGAGAAGGAGAGTGTAAAATCAAAAGGATGATTAAGAGAATTTGACAAAGAAAACGACTTCTTCCACCCATTTAACACCCACATTAATCCACTTGGATGATCAAATGCAAAAGACAAAGAGAATTACAACCTTTTCCAAGCCAAGAAATAATAATTATGCAGAGGAAAATCTCAGCAAAATGAGGAATAAACCAAGCAAAAAGAGTGAGGTGAGAAAGAAAGAGTGAGAGAGAGGCAGAGAGAAGGAAAAATAAAAGCCAACAATCAGGCCGTGGTGTTTGGGCAGGCTTTATACATTTTGCCTTCTCTTGGTTTAAAAGGAAAAATAGAAAGAAAAAAGTCAAATTCTTTGTTTGAAAAAGTAATGGAAAACCGGCAGTTGTGATAATCCCTTGTCCCCCCTTCGCTGTGGCTCTGTGCCGTTTTCCTGGCAGAAGGAGCAGAGGTCAGTCGAGGAAAGGGTGAGTTCTCAAGACTGTGCATGTGGGAGCTTGTGTCATTCTATACAAACTGCTCCTATTTAAGTGCTGGGTTTTATTTTTAAAAGCTCTGCTGTCCTCTGCTAGAGGGAGGGAGTGTGAGTGGGAAGAGGTAATGTGTGAACAAGGTTTGAGGCAGAAAGAAAAAGAAAAGAGGCAAAAAAAGGATAAGTCCAATTTTCTTTGGAAGCGTATTGTATTGTTGGGCTTGCCTGGCTCGGTTCCAAAGGCTCAATTGAAAGTGAATTTCTCTTACTGAATTCCATCCAGAGATATCATAACCTCAAAAGGCTACTATTACCCAGAGGGCTTCAGACGGAACCATTTGTGCGTGACTCTTGAAATGCAGAGTCCCAATTGTCATTTGACAACACGGGCCCTCTCGGGCTGGCTCCTTTCAAGACAGGGGAATTGTTGACATAATCTGGCCCCAGGTCCCTGTCAGAGGGACTGGTCTCTTGGTTTCTCCAACATTTTTTGCTCAGCAGGTGCACGAATTAGAAAATGGGTGAGTTTCCAAAAAACCAATGAGAACAACAACAGAAGGCTCAGGCTAGATTTAAACATATCAGGTGCTTAACCTGTGGAGGCAGGACCAGAGGTCAGAGGTCAGAGGTCACCATACAGGTCTTCAGAGTCCTTGGGACTGAGTTGTTCTTTTTAACCGAAGGAGACAATGAAAATATTACGAAACCCCACAAACCCAGAAGAAACCAAAATACAAGCTAAATGAAGATAGTAAAGGAAAGCAAAGGCTTTGGGAAGGGAAGAAATGAAAGCTGACTTTCTGATTTGCAGGGCCAGTTAGTTTATTTTGAACTAACACAGCAAGGAGAGTTGTCTGATGTGAAAGATAACGTGGCTTTTCAGATGTTTCACACTTGGTACGTTCCCTTTTCCTTTTTTTCATCCATCCATTCCTTCTCTTCCTCTTTAACTGCCTCCTTCCATTCACTGCAGCCTGAATTCCTTCTTCTTTTCCTTCTTTCCTTTCAGCTTTAAGTAGTGGGAGTTGCTTCCCGAAGCTTAGCATCTGATAATAAACCTCTTGTGTGGTGACTCCATTTACACTTAGATACACACAACCTGTTTTGAATAGGGCTATGGAGAGGAACTCAAAAAGAATCAACCACTCTTTTCAAAAGTTGTTGAATACAAGCTTTGGTTCTCAAAATCAAGTTTCAATGACTGGTTTCTTTTGAACAAAGTGCAGAGGAATTCAGAATAATAAGTGTAACAAGATGGAGAAAATTTTATTCATCAGTATTCTTCTTGAGGAAAGCACTGTATTCCTTTGGGAGAATTACTTTGATAAACCACTTTGGCTGAGGATTAAGTGCCCAGAGTATGCTCAAGTAACAAAAGATGGTCACTAAAGTGCCTTGAGGAGGCTGGGCCCTGTTGCTTGGGGAGAGCTTTGTTTGTCTGAATTCAATGATTAGTTTGATAGGCCATTCTGGAGGTGGGAGCCCCAAAGAACTGATTATCTGGGACGGAGGAAGTTCAAGTTGTTTTGGGGATGATGAGGGGAGAGAATCTGGGAAAACAAGAGAAGAGAAGCAAATGAGAAACCCCCAAGGCCTTCATAGCTAAGGTGGGGTGGGAGAGTTGTGTGTGTTTAAATTTGTATGGCAAAAATGTGAAACATAGTAAAAAATAGACAGGATGGTATAATACCTTTCCCCTTGCATGTTCCCATCACTGCTCATGGCCACTGTTTTTAGAAATCTGCACCTTTCCAACTTCTTCCTCTCTTTTCATTTTGAAGTGAATCCAAGGGGAGCTTGGAAGGATGGGGATTTTTAAGTTGCTTGCTGTGATGTGAACCATCTCCTGTACAAAGCCTTCCAAAAAGTGTTCATTGCTCACTAATGCTTATGTGAGTAGATTCATCTTTTAGGAATCCAAGGACATGCCGTCCTGCATCAGAGTGAAAATAGTGACAGCACATGTGGCCCCAGGTCCTGGGGGATGAGGAATCAGCTGACGTCCAAGTTGCGTACACATTACGTATTTCAGTGAAAAAGAAAAATAGAGTTCAAAAACAAGATGTTAAAATGCCTGTTAATAAGTGCTTTTGGAACTTTTCTGCTATCCACAATTTTAGAAAGAAATAATTCCAAATGTCTGCTTAATATGTGAAGTGGTTTGATGATGTGGAAAGAGCCCTTGGCTGGGAGTCAGACACTTTGAAGACTCAGTGGAATCTTGAGCGCATCATCTTTCTCTCTGAGTCAATTGTTTGTTAATACCTGCCCTGTCTAATTTCAGTGTTGTTGTGATAAAATTGGAAAGCTCAGGTAAAAATATTCATAAAATATGGTGCTTTATCAATGTGACCTACAGCATAGTTATTGAAAAAGTTCAGGGCAAGATTCTCTTGTCTGTATTCCGGGCCAAAAAGAATTTCACTTTTTAGGTCCTCAGGTCTTTACAAAGGATTTACCTTTGTGATATGAAGTCTTAAGAAAAGATTTTGCAGTTGCACCCTTGACTTCAACTTTAGACCTTGCTTTCTTGAGGGCCCTGATGTGGTCTTGGATTATCAGCCATTTCCTTGTTTTAGCATTGTCTGCCATCTGGAGAGGCTGGGGATATTCACAACTGGCAAGTCTGGATACCATTTTATTTGACAATTTTTCTTGTAGCTTCTCTCTCTCTCCTCTGACATTTTACTGCACAGAAGAAACTGTGAAAAGAAACCAAGGTGGCGCCATCAACGGTCTGGCTGAAAATTTCCTTAGCTAGATCACCCATTTCATTAGTTACATTTTCCTGCAGGTGACACTTTTCTGCCACTACATAACAAGGATCCCCTTTCCTCCAGTTTCCAGAAAGAGTTTCTTCATTTTCCTGTCCGGCAGCCTCTTCAAAGTCCAAAAGTGTTTGAACAGTGTGCTCCAGGCACCGTCAGCTTTCACTAACACTCTCCTCCAGATCCTTATAGCTTCTGTCCACGGCCTGGTTCCAAAGCCATTCCCGTATTTTAGGTTTTCTTACAGTTGAACCCCACTTCCAGGTACCAAAGTAGGTATTCGTTGCCTATGGCTGAACAAAAAACTGCCCCCAAACTTAGTAGCTCGCAACAATAAACATTTATTATCTCTCTCACTTATTATACATAGTAAGGTGTCTAAACAGTAAATAGCCTTTCCTGGCAATACACAGCCGGCCCAGGAAGAGAAGAACTGGAGTGCAGACCTCAGGACTCTGAGTCCAGCACTTTTCCTGCTGTGTGATGTGGAGGGCCAGCTCTGGGCCCCAGCCATAGTCCGGAGGCTTGTGTAACAGGCAGCGAGTTCCTATCAAGGGAAAAACGCTCTCAGGTTTGGCTCATCTGATCAGGGCTGGCTTTTTGCCTAGTTAATAGAGCCTACAGATGTTTGGCTGGAGAAGTGAATCAGCTATTAAGCATCGAAGAGCTTCTCGGTGGCTCTTCTGGAGTTGAAAGAATAGCCCTCTTCTAACCGAAATCACAGTCCTTTACAGAATGGTGGCGTGAGGGGCCAGCAGCAGATAACTGGTGGGTTTCCTGATGGGAAGGCTTTGGAAGAGGTGCTGGGAATTTGTTCTGCTGTGGTTAAGTAAGACAAAGTGCAGCTGTGTTGCATTCCTGAGCTCCTGAGTGCCTAAAGAAGGCTGGCTTCAGCCAGGAGAGATGATGGGCTGCCTGGTACGCAATGATGGGCCACGAGCTGTGTGCCCCAGAGGACTGGGGTTCCAGTCTCAACTCTGTCACTAAGTGGCTATACCATGCTGGCCAAATCTGTTGGCTTCTTGGGACTAAGTGTTCTTCTCTTTAAAGTCAAACATTTGGACTAGATGTTTGAGATTCCCAAAGACTTCCTCAGATCACAAGGCCGGTTGGATGCTTTTGTGAACATCCAAGGTCAAATGAATTTGAAAACACCATATAATGCATATACCTCTTAGAGATTCAGGATGGACAAAAACAGTATATTGAAAGAGTGAAAATCTTGTGGTCAAGTCACAAAACAAAAAACCTGTTGACCCAGCAAATGCCCAAATGCTTTTTGATCATGGAACCCTTTGTTCATTAAACATCTAGAAAAATGAGCAAAAGGTGCTCCTGACCCTGACGTCTTGTTAATCATGCTTTTCTTGTGAATGACTCAGCTTCATTTCTGAGTTTTCTTCCCTTGAAGTATTCTTGTGGACTCCTGGTAAACTTCCTAATGAGCCTGCCTGCCCCTCACCCTCAAAACTCTTCTGGATTATAAACCAAGGATCAGTCCTGACCTCACCAACCTCTCCCTGTCCTACTACTGACTGATGCTGGCAGAAGATTCTCAACGATGCATCTCTCCAGTCTGTTCCTCTCCAAGCTGCCACCTGTATCATCATGTGGGAGTGGCACCACTCACTATTACTCCCAGTGACCCAACTAAGAAAATCTTTGCTTCCTGTCCCTGTGACCTCAAACTCTGCTAGTCTACAGGTTTTAGTCCCAAGAGGAGGAGTGCTGTCACCAGGGAACACAACAATGATTCCATTGAACTGGAAATTAAAACTGCCACCTGGCCACTTTGGGCCCCTCTTACCTCTGAATCAACAGTCAAAGAAGGGAATTACTGTACTGGCTGGGGTGATTGATCCTGACTATTAAGGGGAAATAAGACTGCATCTACATAATGGGGGTAAAGAAGAGTTTGCCTGGAATACAGGAGATCCTCTGGGGCATCTCCTAGTACTCCCATGTCCTATGACTAAAGTCAATGGAAAATTGCAACAACCCAATCCAAGCAGGGCTAACATGGCCCAGAATCTTCAGTAATGAAAGTTTGGGTCACCCCACCAGGCAAAGATCCACGGCCCGTTGAAGTGCTTCCTGAGGGTAATGGAAACATGGAATGGGTAGTGGAAGAAGGTAATGATAAATATGAACTTTGACCACATGACCAGTTACAGAAATGAGGACTATAATGGTCATGAACCTTTCTTCCTTGTTTCATGATGATGATGATTGTATATGTACACAAAACAAATTTCTTTGTCTTCTTTCCCAAACTTTTCCCTTATCATATAACAAGTTGTGTCAATTTCATGTCATAATATTTGAGGATGTCAAGTTTGAGAGTGGATATTACCCTAGAACTTGCAACCTGTTCTGTATGGAATTAATGCATTTCTGGTTGTATGCAGGAGAGTTGAACATTGTTAGGTGGAATATATATATATATATATATATATATATATATATATATATACACACACACATATCTGTTATTGTTTTTACTTAGAGTCTAAGTATGGTTTAAGGTAATGTGTACAGTTGCCAAGTTGACAAGGGGTGGACTGTGATGGTTAGGCTATTGTGTCAACTCAGCCAGGTAATTGTGCCCAACTGTTTGGTCAAGGAAGCACTGGGCTAACTGTAATACAAGGACATTTATGGACTTCAGTCACCATTGACTTTACTGCAGTGGTAAATCATAGCTGATTACAATGACATCAATCAGGGAGATTGCCATCAGCAATGAGTGATGCTTAACACAATCAGATGAATGCCTTAAAAGGGGAAGTGATTCCAGCATTGAGAGAGAATTTCCCAGCTCGTCTTTGGACAGCCAACGTCTCCCAGAACTTCTTAAGAACCTTCATTAGACTTTCATTGCAGTCCCTGATTGCAGCCTGCCTGCGGAACCTGGACATGTGCATCCCCATGGCTGCAGGAGAAACTTATGAAATCCCATAGTATTGACAGATAACTCTTCTTGATTCTCTTTCCCTAAAGAACCCTGACAAATACAAATATTATAATCAAACTGTACAGCTAGTGTTATCTTTTACGGTACAAAATGAGGGCACTTGGAATTTGGTTAGAACTGGATATGAAGATAATTTGAAAAGCTAGAGGTGTGACTTTTGAGGGTCAAATTCTGATTTTTTAATGACTACCTCACTTGTGAGTTCATTGTTTAAAGATACCTCAAGTACTGTATTTCTACAAAGGGAACCCACATACTTGGGGTAGTTAGCACAATAATATTAGACTTTAGAGAGTCTTATTCTTTTATTTTACTATGATTGTCTTCTCAGAATTTATTGTTTTGATTTTGAGCAATGCTGTAGTTTTGTGGCCAGAATGGGCCTTTTTGGGGACTGAATGAAAATTACCATAATGAGGCAACATACTTTGTTCTATTAGTCATGCTAAAAACGATTGATCCTGTGAGAAATTAGCTAAAGCCAGAGAGATGCTTGTGAAGTCAAAGGGTTGCAGAAATATTCATTGACTCATCTTTCACAATGTATTTTAGGTCCACAGTTATCAAAGAAGAGAAAAAGGCAAAGAAATTATTCATGTCTTAGGGAACAATAATATCTGGTTACTAATTTAAAAAAAAAAATTTATTTATCCCCTGCTGCGGCTTTTTGCATGCTGCCTGCTCTCTGTGTCCATTCGCCATGTGCTCTTCTGTGCTTTTGCTTGTCTCCCTTTTTTGTTGCGTCACCTTGCTGAGTTGGCTCTCCGTGGTGCTTGCGGGCTGGTGGCACTCCGCAATGCTTGTGGGCTGGGCAGCACTCCACGGTGCTTGCAGGCTGGGTGGCAATCTGTGGCTCCTGGGCCGGTGGCTCTCCGCAGCACGTAGGCAAGCCTGCCTTCACAAGGAAGCCCTGGGATGCAAACCCTGGACCTTCCATATGGTAGACGGGAGCCCAACTGACTGAGCCACAGCCGCTTCCCTCTGGTTACTAATTTTGATTCAAGCTAAGCCTGAGTCATATATAATTCCTGATAAAATGCAGTAGTGATGTATGGCTAGTCTCTTTTTTGGCAAAAAAAAGCATATTTTATCATAGGCATAAAAATTTCCTAAGCATGTACTGTCATAAGTTCATATTCTTAGCTCAGAATGATTGTTTATTGGTTGTACATACTGAGAAGTAAAGTGGGTGACCAAAATGTAATGAGACTTTCTGTTAATCACATAGCTCTAAGACTTTGCATTCATATCTCTTATGTTACTGGAGATGTTTTACTTTTTTTCCCTCAGTCAAAGGACTTCATTGAGGACATTGCTGGAGTGCATACTTCTGAGCCTAAGTTTACTTTAGACGCTGAGAAGGTGATGTGATAATACTTTTTAACATTGTTGGAATCCTGTTATATGCCACACAATACTTTAACTCATTTCACTTAGGTTACTAACTTGAGCTCTACAGAAACTGCTGGTTTGTCAGTATGAATCCTTGCCTTAGTCACCCCCCTTAAATATCTTGGTGTCAGATAAAGGAGTAGGACCAGATGGTCTTTGATGTTCTTTGCAGCTCTAACATTCTGTCACACTGAGGAAAGAAAATACCAAAAACGACATTAATTTCATTTCCAGAGAGCAGGAAGAAAATGGGCTATAATGTGGTAACATGTTGAAAAATGCCCTTGAAAATAGCTATTTCAAGGTCTTCTGTTCTAGTTTCTCTATCTCAAGCACCCATTGGAAATGGTTTCCTTTTCTTTTTCATGAATGCACCTGTTACCAAGGGTCCTGGTATTATACCACACTGGAGTTGAAATTCCAACTTGTTGGCTTAGTGACATAAGGTAATTAGCTTATCTAAGCCTCGTTTCCTCATCTGTAAAAAGTGGATAGTACTAGAATCTGCCTCCCAGGTTGTTGTGAGGAAGAAGTGAGCTAATCCTTGTAAAGTGGGATAGTACAATGCCTGGCATAGAATGAGCTCTCAGTGTATCTCAGCCATAAGTTCTGGTCTGGGGAACATAAGCTTCATGGTTGGGGATTGAATCATGCCTCCCCTGCCCCCCCAAAAAAAGACATGTTTAAGTCTTAATCCATGATCATGTGACTGTGAGACCATTTGTAAATAGGACTTTTGAAGATGTTATTAAAGTGTGGACTCATTTGTAAATAGGGTCCTCAAAGATCCTAATTAGATGAGGCCAAATTGAATCAGGGCGGGCCTTAAATCATAAGACTGGAATTCTTATAAGCAAAGGAAATTAGACGTGCTCAATCAGAAGACTCCTAGAATTCAGTAGAAGCCAGAAGCCAGAAGTCAGAGGAAATCAGAGGAGCTAACACAAAGAGAGAGATGCCACATGAGGGAGGATTGCTGGCAGATTGCTATAGAGTCTGGGGAAACCAAACCCTGCCAATACCTTGACTTTGGACTTCTGGCCTCCAAAACTACGAGGTAATGAATTCTTGTTCCTTAAGTCAACCCATTGTGTAGTCTTTGTCATAGCAGCTCTGGCCAACTAAGATATTCATCTTCTGTTGTGAACCTCCTTTTGGTTGGGTGCTGCTTAGGGGACTCATACGGTGTCTGTTTTCTCTCTGGAGTCTTTAGCCCCCAACCTGGTCATCATCTTGTGGCTACTTTGCTACAGCCTCCTTAGCATCCATCTCATCTTACAGTCTTGTATTGTCCTCCCTCTACATACCTGTGCTTACTCATACTTTCTTCTTGTTATACTCAAACCCTCCTACTTCTTCTAGAAAGCAGAAAAATTATCTTGACAACATTTTCTAAGCAAAGGCTGGGCTACCAATCCCTCTCTGAAGAGATACAGTACTCTCCCCTGCACTTTGAGTTTGCAAAATTGAGTTTGCTTTATTCCTTTTAGTAAACATGGAAGTGAGGTGATGCGAAAGTCACCTTCATTTGGGAATACTCTTGACTATAGGGTAATGATCTATGCCAAGTACAGGTAGATGAATAGAAAGTTCATTATGGTCACCATTAGTCATACCCCTTTTTATCCACCTCAGTGTTTTTTCAAAATACTTCCTTTTGGGGAGCGGATGTACCTGCTTCCCATACATGAAGTGCCAGGTTCGATCTCTGATAGCTCCTAAAAACAAACAAACAAACAAACAAAATCCAACTCTCATTGGGGAGTGGATATTGCTCAGTGGCTGAGCTCCTGATTCCCATGTATGAGATTCTGGGTTCAATCACCCTTATCTCCTAAAAAAAAAGGGAGAGACTTCCTTTTTCACTAAAGCTGGTTGGTACCAAGCAAAGCTCCCTGGGGTGGTGAGGCTATCAGGTCTGGAAATCAGAAAAGTCTCTTTCCTCCATACTTAGAGTATGGTGAACTCTGGTCTGACATCTGGTCCATCAATAGAATAATAGAGAAGTGGAGTTTCTAATGAGTTCATCAGTTAGAACTCTTACGTTGACTACTGCCCCCACCCCCAACTGTGTTTGTGTGTGTGTATGTGTGTGTGTGTGTTTGTAGCTTGAGTGTCTCTGCTGAGATTTTAATACAGGGGGTCCCTCACAGATGGATTTTTTAAACCAGTGAAACAGATAAAAAAGAAGACAAAAATTAACTTTTAATTTTGTCAGTAAGGACATTTGCAAAAAGCAAGAATCCTGTCTAGGATCACAATCATTTCATAAAAGAAAGGACTCTTAACACCAACAAAGTGGCACAAACATAATAGGAATCTCCTTCAACTTGTATAAATTTAGCCTTATGAAGAATTGATTACAGTGTCCTTATTTTTAAAAATTTGCCCTGGACTAGTAAAATCTTTGGGATAATCTGGTACACTCCATACCCAATGTTTGAGAAACATAGCTCTGAGTCATAGTAATACAAGGACACAAAAAGTGTAAATAAAAAGGGATATGAGGAATATTTAATAAAGAAATGTAAGACATCTACTCTGCCTTTTGTCTTTGGATATTAGGTTACTTCATCTTGATTGTTATATTTTGAGTCTCCAGTCCTTTCCACTTGACTAAAATATTTCAGAATAACACACTTAAAATCATGAGAGAAATATGTTTTTCATTGATAAAAAGGCTGATGACTTTCTTCTGTTTATAGTGGGTATAAACTCGTGCAGCCTGTGCAGTCCTTAGTGGGAGAGTTCTTGCCCATAGACCCTGGTGCCATTTACATGCTATTCATTTCTGTAACTGATTTTCCCAACTCCCTCCAAGCCTTGTAGGAGGCAGCACACTGGTGCTCTGAGATTAATTAAGGATTGCAAGACTGGGAGAGCACTGATGGGGGAGGGTCATGTGGGCAGTTGAGTTGTTAGGCT